>NC_070636.1:3395604-3458104 GCF_947347685.1 Pleuronectes platessa | reverse complement strand
ACATCACCGAGGCCAAGCAGGAGATGGGGCGCTACCTGAGGGACTATCAGGACCTGCTCAACGTGAAGATGGCGCTGGACATCGAAATAGCAGCGTACAGGTATGACATCACAGGACCAGGAAATGACACGAGATATAAGGCTGCCAAAAAAGTATTTCTCATCTTAAATTGTTTCGGGGACACTTTTAATGTCCCGATGGCAACAATAAATAAAGTTAACGAAAAAAGTCGGCTTCTAGCAGTTGTCAGTGCACGTCCATGTGTTTTGGGGGCGTGGCCTTGACGAGAGGGCCGATGGGAAGGGGCGGGGTTTACCGGTTGCAGGGATTACCAACCCTCGCTTTAAATTGGCCGCTCTCTGTTTTAAAAGCCCAAACTTCAGTTGTGCAAGTATGTGAAATCTGTTTTTCCTTTTCAGGAAACTTCTGGAGGGGGAAGAGATTCGCCTGGCCTACCCCTCCCACCACGCCCTAAACTAAAAACCTAAATGCCACCAGCCTGGCATCAACCTGAATTCTTCATACATCCCTTCTTCTCTGCCCTGCCCCTGAACATCACCCTCCTCCCTCGCTCATTTCTCTTGTGTTCATCCTTCTCTCATCTCCCCCCCCCCCCCCCCCCAAATAGTTATTTCCTCACCAACCCAACAGCTCATCCTTCTCAAGACAGACGCGCCCTTGTGCTGAACAAGAGGTCCCACCAGAAGTCCCCCTTCTTCTACACACGTCCTGACACCGCACATCAAGACGGACGGCAAACTGTAAACTAGTTAGTAACGTTGGACGGCAGCGTTGATCTGGCTGAGTCCCCCCCCCATCACACAGGTTAAGATCCAAGCAGCAGAGTTAACGATTTGACCCCATCGACCCCTCGTTGTGCAAACATTTGACCAATTGTTTGTGAAGGAGGAAGAAAAACTCCCCTTATCTCTGGATGCTTGGGTCTTATCTGTGTTTGAAGTGATGCAAGAAACCTGCAGCTCAACCAGTCGATCATGCTTTGTCCTGCACCACTGGTCCTAAGTCGTAGTCAGGGAACCAGTAACCTTAAAAATTATTTTCACTTAATCTATTTTTGCTTATTAGCGATTCTTCCTCTGCATTTACATTCACACAAACACTGCAAGCTTCGGTGATTTTTAAAAATCTGGTTATCTCGATTTCTAGTTTCTTTTAACCCGTCTTCTCTTGCTCAGTCGTCCGGATGTGTAAATGCTTTGGAAGACTAACCCGTTACTGGTTTCTCCTTATAATCATGCAGTGTGTCTCTCAGCCTATCTGCATTAGCTTTTTTTCGTTTTTCTTCTGTAAGCTATAAGGCAAAGCAACGAAACTAAAAGAGAACAGCGGGAGCTCCTTGTTGTGTGTCTGCTGATCTGAGACCTGACGGTGCTTTAACATCTGTGACACCAAACAAACCCTGCAGCATTACGCTCGATGTTCCTGTAACAGTTTGCAACAAGCTGAATAAACTCGTAACTGACCTGGAACCTGCTTGTGGACTTATCATTTGAAACGTCTCGGGATATTCACTAGACATTATTTCTATTACAACTGTTGGACAAAGTGATTTTATAGCCTGATATTTAAAAATGCATATGTGCTAATCTGAGATAAGACAAAGGCATCAGCTGATGCCTCATTTTAGATTTGATGAATAAATATTTACTGTGTGTGCACTGGTAAGTTAAAAAAAAACGTGTGTTTGACAAAAGCAGATCAGGACGTCACAGGTTTTTTTTAACACTAATGATCTCACAGCCTAATTAATCAGCCAAGGTGTATTTTCTGCAAACCTATCAGTCCAATTAAAGGTGTTATTATGAGGCTCTCTTTGCCACATCATTCATATAAGTAGTATATTTTATTACTTAATCACCAGTATAAAACGTTAGAGGGATGTGTCACTGGAATATAGGAATTATCTGCATAATAACAAATAGCAACAGTAAATATTTAGAAATTGTTATTGAGACTGATTTGTTTTTCCCTCATAAACTTTGATAATAAAACGTAAGTCTGTCATTTTACTTGCTTGAACGTCTCTTTACCCACAGTTCTCAATGTCACAGCAACAACCCACAGCAGCACTGCACCATTTCCCATCATTCCCTGGTTCTGGCGAGCGGGCTGCAGCTGTAATGTGTCGGTGGGATCATCAGTCACCAGGCTGACACCAGGCGTCCCACTCGAAGTGAAGGTGCATGGAATTCTTCCTCTGTGCGACAGGGCACCAGAGTTTATCTGAAGCTGGTTAAACAGGACTTCAGGAGTCGAGTCAAATCTGTTTACAGCCTCATTGGTGTAAAAGTCCCTGTCTCACTCCTGCGAGACACAAAGAAGACATTTTATAATAAAAAACTCCAGCTCACCTCAATGTGTCGTTGAGATCCACTGGAGTAATATCATGGTTTTCTGCCTGTTTTATGTCATTTTGAGTAATTTTGTGGTTGTTGTGTCTTTGCAGTCATTTTGAATCGATGCAGGATCCTCTCTTGTGGCCATTTTGTGTTTTACACAGTCTCTTTCAAAATCTTGCTACGATCATTTAAGGTGTTCTTGTTGTCATTGTGCACATGGGTCATTTACACCGTGTTTTAAACCTAAAGGTCGGCTGTTAACCTGCGGCCTGGAGACACGTTCACGCACACACAGCACACGCTCCTGCTGTATGCTCTCGCCCAAGGGTCACGTGATGACACCAGCGAATATCGGATGAAAACAGGACTAGTGATGCTTCAGGAACTAGTCGTGCTATGGCGTGAGCGTGGCTCCAGCGGAGGCTCTCAGAGGATCTGCTTCCGGACACTTGGTCGACACCACCGAAGCAGAACAGAGGCATTTAATGTTTTTTTCTGTGGTTTTCTTTAGAGTTTGAAGATGTGGTCACCCTTTACTTCAATTGTTCTGTATTTGGCTGCAACGCTGTTTACTGTTTTGTGTACTTAAATAACTTCCCATAATGAGTGAATTTTAATTTTGGGGTGAACTATGCCTTTAACACACGCTGTGATACACCGCCTCACCGGCAGGGGGCAGTAACCTGGAGAAGACGCCTCTGTTTGCTGATCACTTCCTCCGGGCAGAGGTGAACAACATGGCCGCCTCTACACAGGACCTATCATTTCTGTGTCAATGTTAAAACGTTTCAAATCACCCGGAGACGTTTAACGCGCTTTAATAACCCGCACCTGTTCCCGCTCATCGACTCGTCGCCATGTTCCCGGTACTCGGCGGCAGGACCGTCCAGGTGAGCCGGCTCCTCGCACCCAGGGGCGCCGTGCTCGTGGCGGCCGTCCGCGGCCGAAAGACCCGCAACGACCCGGTGGCCAAGTCCAAAGTGGGCCGCGTGAAGGTGCCTCCGCCGGTGGACCCGCTGGAGATGGTGGTGATGAAGGAGCGGTTCTCCGAGTACCAGCTGATCATGAGGGCGCTGCGGTGAGTGGCCGACCCGCGGACATTGAGTCTGCAGCTAATTCACTTCAGTCATTAGGTTTTTAACATGTTTTAATGTTTTTTAATGTTTAGTTTGACTTGAATCACCCCCATGTTGGTTTGTGATGGACTCTACTGTGATCCTGGGTTTCTGGGAAGGCCCCTGTCACATGGAATCTACTTTTATAACTTATTACTATGTCAATGTCATCCTACGAATAACCTTTACACCACAATTCCATTGTCTTCAGCTTATTTCTGTTATTTTTGTGTCTTTGCTGTTATCTTAGAATACACGTGTGCTCGTGTGCTGGCTTATTCTAAAAAAAAAAGTGTCTTTACAGGTGTTTTGAGTTCTGCGCAGATACTTTGTGTAATTTTGGCGTCAATTTAAATCTATTGATATTGATTTTTAAGTAATATATGGCTTGTTTTATTATATCTTTGTTGTTTTGCGTCGCTTTGTTTTTTTGTGTCTGTTGTTTTGTGTCTCTCCACTGTTTTGCGTCTCTTTGTGGTAATTCATTGTAAATCTTGTGTTTTGTGTCTCTCTTGGTTTGTGTTATTAGTGATTGAACTGAACCACGTGACTTTTCTAACAAGAATTATTCAGGAATTGTTGTTATAACAAAATTTTATGTACACAATAAGTAACTTTAGGCCAAATTATTTCTCTATTGTGACTCCATTGTAAAAACCCAGCAGATAACATGGTGTTGTGGTAAATTCTGCAAATATCTTACCCTGTGAGTCTGACTCTTTCTTTCCTCTGTGTTCGTCAGTCTGGAGTTTAAGGAGGAGATGCTGCGAAAGAAGTACGAGGAGGAGACGGGCTCTCGGGCGGAGGAGAGGGCGAGGCAGGAGGCGGAGGAGCATGGCGCCCTCATGGCCTGGAACAACCAGGAGAACCTCCGTTTGCTCAACATCAGGTGAGATATAAGATGATAAAGAATATAAACCCAGTGTAAACTCATGGAGCTATTCTCCAAAAACAATGTGGATCCTTCAGCTTGTCGTCTGTGTCTTCCAGAGTCATGAGGATCCAGAAGGAAAAGGAGGAAGCTGAGCAGAAGAAGTTCGAAGCTGCCGTGAAGCAGGAACAAGAGCACCAAGAATTCGTCAAAGCAAAAGAGAGGGAGGTTCTGCAGTTGCAGGTAAAATGTCTTTTAGATCTGCTTTCCTTTTTTTTCTGTCTAAACCTCAGGGGACCTTGCGATCTCACACTTTATCATCCTTTTACAGGAGGATGCAAAGAACTTCATCAACTTGGAGAACTTGGATCAGCGAATCGAAGAAGCTCTGGATAATCCAAAGAACTACAACTTTGCCGTTGACAAAGCAGGCCGAGTCGTTAAACAGACGGTGCTGCAGTGAAGCCACAGACCAACCGGTCTCAGAAGAAAACGACAGACGGACGCCTGCTCTGACCAATGTGGAGATTTTCAGTCTAATCCACCTGGAGGTGAATTTTGTCCAGACACGAGAACTGTAAAAAAAACAAAAGAACATTCGGACTGAGAAATCTGTTGGACCTTTTTAACTCAGTATTTCAGAATCTTTCATCAGCAGGTATCTGCATTAGATTGTGATTTAAAGTAGTTATGGTTGATTGACAGGTGTCACGTCATCAGAAAAGTAGAGGTTGAAGTTGATTTAGTTTCTGACAGAAGGATACGATCACTTCAACCTCGCTGCCTTTACTTTCCACACGTCTGTTTTATAACCTTTGTCTGAGTCGTGTACCTTCACCAGAACATGTTCGTTTCATCATTACTGTCTCTTCATGATATATAATGTATACATAAAGTAAATTCATGTCTATTGGGGTTTCCACTCAATGTTTGTTATCAGTATAGGATAAAGATTAATCCATTGTCTCTAGTTCAGCATCTGAAAGTCATTGAGAACTCCTTGAAAACTAAAATATCTAAACATTCTTCTGACCTCACAATCCCTTCCTCTATTGTTGCACTTTGAGTCGCCGGCCTCTAGGTGGCGCCCTGCGCGGCTCTTCGTGTCGTGTTGACAGTGGGAGGGGTATTAAGCAGCTCATGTGGGGCAACGTGCTGCTGCAGCGGTGTAATCCTCCTGTGTGGCTCCAGGTTGATGAGATGATGGTGCTCAGGAGTGAAGAGGCTGAAATAACCTGCAGCAGCTTCAGTGAGAAGAGGGCAGGGATCAGTGCGGCGGTAAACAAGGAGCCGCCGGCTTCACCACGCAGCTCACACATCCTCACACTGAACTGTGAAGATCCAGATGAAGAGTTTGTGAAAGTTAACCCCCCCCCCCCCCCTCACTGACGGAGGGAGGAAGGGATAACACAAAACACTGATTTGTTATTGTTTGAACAACGTTCTGTGAATCCCCTATTTTAACTCCTTTAACCAACCTGCTCTTCATCTCCATCTCCTCTTCATCAGTATAATACATGTTAACTGGTGGTGTAGAGAAGAGATGAAGCAAGTAGTCCATTAACTGAGTCCCTTTGACACTGTTCTATAATTAATTAATTACTATAAGGAAGAATCACTTATTTTAAGGTTTTCTTAGAAAAGAGGTATTTTAATGGTTTTAAACATATCTGAGATGTGTTTTTCATTTTTTTTCAGATACTTGGTGGGGGAATTCATATTAAAATAAATAATCTACAGATTAATTGATAGACGCAGCCCCTGATCAGTGCATTTTAAATTGTATGAATGCTGTAAAGTGGCGTTTATGACCCCAAATCCACTAGTGAAATTAAAAATGTATTTTATTGTTATAATATGGCTAAACGAATCAGGGTGATACAGAAAAATAGTAATTACTTAAAAGCTAAAGTGTAGTTGTGTGTGTACAGACTGGTGCCTGACAACAGTGCTGCTCTACACGGACCTGACCTGCTGACAAGCCGTGCACACGGTTAATGTGATTGCTGACCGGGGTTAATGGGATTGTTCGGCCGTGGCACTGACGAGTGGGATTAGTGGTGGATTGAGATGAACTCTCGGCTCAGAACTGGCAGCAGCTCTCACTGGTCCGTCCCTGTCACAGACTCTTCCTCCAGTATTTAAATGTTCTTATTATTTCAGTGTTAATGTGACGTCTTCAGGATGAACTGTAAATCGTTTAGTTTCTCCACCAGACGTTTGAATAAATTCACAAAGAAAGTGAGTTTAAATTCACTTGTAGCCTCAGTAAGATGAATCATTTTAGAACATAGGACTCGATGGAGAATATAAATTCAACATTAGGATATATTAAATATATATTAGGCCACAAAAGGATCAATATTGGGCTTTAATAGAAAATAATATTCTTGCCAATACTTACAACAAATAAGTCTCTGAGCCAAAGAACCGTTATTGATCCTCAACCTTTTTATTCGGTGCAGCAGGTGTGATTACATCAGCAAACAAACAGCAACTCTTCGGGGGGGGGGGGGGGGGGGGTACTTGTAGTTTTGTGTTCAGTAACGTCTCGACTCTAAACGACTACGATTATAAAATACACACGGACTAACAAACCGGTTCCAAAGCAAAACTGACAATAACGAACGAGCACCTCGATATTGGTAATAAATACATTCATAAAATAGCAGGTTTGATATGACTTCTTCATGTTAACTCTCACCGTTTCCCATTATCCCCAGTGAGTCTGTCCCTGGTGGTGCCTCAGATCTTTGCTTCACCTTGGGCATTAGCCTGGGTGGAGGTGTGTGCTCTCTGAGGGCCCTTCTAGGTGCTTAGAGGAGGTTTTGTTTACACCCCACGTCTGTTTGTTTGTTGGTCTGCAGGATTACACAAAAACTACACAAACTCATTTCCAATAAATGTAGTGGAGGGCTGAGGCAGGACCCAGGAGGGAACCCTTTCTAATTATGGCTTTGATCGGCACAAAAGGGCAAATCCAGGAATTCATCATCACCTTCTTCAATATTTCGAGTCCTTTTTGGTCCTTTTATATGATTTTCTCAAGGGAGGTAATTCATGGATTTTTGTGAGAATAATCCGACGTGTTCTGGGGACTGATATCTATGAATGTTCGGTGTGAGTAAAGATCTGGATTCTGTGGATTTAAACCTGGTTTCATGAGGGGAAACTCCACTGAGTCCCATTCCAGTTTCCTTTAAACACAATGAAATGATCATAATTCAGCTGAATCTGCACCTGCTCATTCTGAGTCAAATAAATCTGGTTATTAAAAAAATATGACAAAAATACAACCTCATTCATAACACAATCAAAAGACGGACTTTACAACTGGCCGTATGAAATCTGACTCCATCTCGTTTGCTCACATTAGACTGAGAAAAGAAAAAAATCCACAAAAACATTAGCACTTGAATATTCAAGTATAAAAACACATTCACCAGAGGAAAATACTGCAAATACTGCATATTACAAATATTCGGAGACATACGAGACACCTGAAAATGAAGAATCTGTGTCTTTTGTTTTTGAGCTGGTGAGGTGTGACTTTATTTATTCATCCTCATATTGTGGTTGTTTTTAAGAGATCTGGTTATTCAGCTGTCCCGGGTATTTGTCGAACCTCCTCTCGGCCTCTTCGCTGAACGCGTCGCCTGCACAGAACAAAAACCACGAATCATCATTTTCACATTAGCATCCGACCGTGTGTTTGTGTGTTTGTGTGTTTTGTGTTTGTGACTGTTTACCAATGTGGCAGTTGTGGAGCCAGATCCGTTGGCCGTCGTATTTGCAGTTGCATTTCATGGCGTTGTTGGTGAAGTCGCTCTCGGCCACTTCTTGATTGGGGTTGATCACAACCTGAGCAGGTGACACAGAACAGGACGGACCATCACAGAATGGATCATCTACTTGTTTACATCTTCAGTAACTCTGAAGTTTAGACATCAGGAAATAAAGATGGACGACACGTGTACTTCTTCTTCCTCCTCTCCAGATATGAAGCCAAAACATCCCGGATACCATCTCTGAGAAAAATGTATTTGATGTATAATTACCCAGACACAGAGATGAGGGATTTATGACCTATACAGCATCCAACCACCAGGGGGCGATATATGTTTTGGCTTCACTTCACAGTCATGGTGTCATAAACCTTTTGTATCCAAGTCTATGGGAAGAACTAATTCCTTCCAAGTTTTATAAAATCTGTAGAGACTTAATTAAAAGATGTCACTTGAGTCCAGGGGCATTGTGGGAAATGTAGGCTCCAGGTTTTGATATAGAAGAAAAATTTGAGGAATTAAAAAGACGATATCTCTGATTCTGCTGCATTTCTGTGACCACTGGTCGCTGCGCTCTGACCCCCCGCCCCCCCCCCACCCCCCCCCCCCCCCCCCCCCCCCCGCTCACCTGCAGGATGTAGTTCCCAGGTTTGAC
This sequence comes from Pleuronectes platessa, assembly GCF_947347685.1. Lineage (NCBI taxonomy): Eukaryota > Metazoa > Chordata > Actinopteri > Pleuronectiformes > Pleuronectidae > Pleuronectes > Pleuronectes platessa. Next base: position 3,449,318 of record NC_070636.1, on the reverse strand, counting down.
GTCAGTGATGTCGATCCACTGGCAGTCGATGTCGTGTCGGTACAAATCCCAGCAGCCCACAGTGATGCCCTGATCGCCAAAGTTAGCGCACTCGTATCTTTTAGAAACACCTGAGATAAATAAGATCCTTCATCAATATTGAAGACATTTTAAAGATGATGCTATTTTTCTGTGTTTTTTCTGTACACCTGCTAAATCTGTAAAGTTAACATCAAATTGAAGCTGTCATGTTGTAGAGATGAAAGTTAAAGATGTAAGTCCTCTGAAGGCAGCAGGCAGATGAGACTCAGAAGCATCTCACTCACTGTCCTGACAGTCCGTGTCCTCCAGACAGAAGCTGGCTTTGTGTCCCTCGGCCACTTTGGTCCCGTTGGAGTTCAGCAGATCGTAGTGGGTGAAAATGTTCATGCTGTGGTAGTGGCTGTGAATCACAGAGAGAAAAAATGGAAACAAGTTAATTTAAGTCGAAACCCTCCTCCAGAGGGGGTTCCAGCAGCTTAACTTCTTGACCGATGAGGACTCTACCCGTGGCAGGCGTGCCAGACCCACGAGTGGCGCCCGGCCTTGGGCTTGAAGTCGGCCCGGCCGATGTTGTGGATCTGGGAGGAGAAGCGGAGCAGCCGCCGGTGTCCGTACGGCCAGTTGGCCTTGGCTGCAGACTGGGACAGGCAGTCCTCCTCGGCCGCGCAGTAGAGCATGTGCAGGGGCCGGTCCTCGATGTAGACCGACTGCTGGACCACGGGGGCGTTCAGGACCAGGTCAGAGGCCGCTGGACACAGAGGGGGGGGGGGGGGGGGGATACTGTCAGGGTCTGCCCCTGTACAGAACTTTAGTGGAACTCGACTATAACTTTGTTTGGATTTCAGGTTTTTGGTTGCTTTTGTTTGGGTTTTTATTTTATATTTACTTTGCTTGCTCGTAAAAGTCAATAATTTGTCTTTGAGGAATTCAAAAATGTCAACAATGAAAATTACAAACTTTTAATTAAGGTATTTGACTTGATGCTTGTGTCTCCTACATTGTCCTACCACTTCAGGGATATGTGGCTGTAAAGACTGTAGAATAATAAATAATAAATGCACACAAACTGAATTGTTTAATTATTTTCTCACATAAGGCTGCATGGTCTCTAAAGCTTCAAGATGTTCTCTATAAAAAAAATACAAGAAATCTTATTGTTGTTGTGCTGTAATTTGACTTAAATCACATGTTTCTCTCAATGAGACTTTTTAAATAAAGGAAAATAAAACAGAAATAAAGAAAGTTGTTGTTTTTGTTTTTTACTCACTCTCAGAGCAGATGACCCCGGCTGCGAACTTGGCGGCTGCTTTCTGGCAGCTGACGGTTTTGTGATGCTGACACTGACTCAGCGACATCTCGCTCCCCGAGCACTTCACGCCGCTCATCAGCATGTCCGTCACGTTGCTGCTGTCCCAGTACCAGGTCTCCTTAGATCGGGTTCAACCCCGAGAAGCAGAGACCAGTCATTCACAAACTGAGGTCACTTTGAAACAAACTTGTGTTGCTTTGGACTTTTTAATATTATTTCACATAAAGGATTTTGTTGTCGGAAATGTTAAATATTCTCTTTGGCTCCTTAAATTATGTTTAAAAACGAGGGTGCGTCTCAGAGGCTTTTAGAATCCTGTAAAAATATTTCCATAATTCTGTGAAGTACTAAAAGATTGTATATTTTTTGTCCATCAAATATCTAATTGTTTTACATGTGGAGGTAAATGTGGAAGTTGTGCTTCATTGTTTAAATTCTCTTAAAGATGGAAATAGTTTGGAATTATTTTTAAGATTTTCACAGCCATGTGAGGTCAAAAGGTTAAATAACTACTTTTTACAAAATTGCACATTAAATCCATAAGATATTTTGATTATTTAAAATAAGCTTTATATTTCTAACATGAATCAAGTTGTAAAAGATAATTTTGTAAGAGTGATGGACAAAGATTCTGCTTATTTTTAATTTCCGTCCATCGCCATGAATTCCTTTTTAAACTGCATAATGCATCTACAGAGATTTAACCCGTGAACATCATATTTCTCATCGTGGAACACGTCTCTACGTCTCTGCTCCTACTTACGGTGATGGCATGCATGGAGTAGCCGAGCCCTAGCTGCCTGCAAACCACCATGGCTTCCCTCGTGGTCCAGCCTGTGCTGCACACTGTGCCCCACCTGGACCCAACCTGAACCTCCACCCGGCCCTCATAACTGCTGCGGCCGCCCACTATCCGGACCTGCAGAGACGTCCTGCTGGGAGTCAGTGAGGGGGGGGGGCACACTTCCTGTCCCGCCTCTGAACTGTCTGAGCTAAACACCGGCTGCGTGCACACTCGGGTCCTCGCCCAGCGGAGAGCACGTCGTTAAAGCAGCAGTTGGGTTAAAGGTTTACAGGCGAGGGCAAAGTGAGCTCGGCTCCCGGGTGAGGTCACCGCTCGGTTTTAGTGGCGAGTGGCTTTGAGTGAGGTTAGAAACTTCATGTGTGGCTGCTGGGCCCACGTGGGACAAACCAGACCTGGGTCCGGTTCTTTCATTCAGGGAAAGAAGCGTCTGCTCCATATGGAAACTATGATGCACTGTCACATGTTGCATGAATGTCCAAGTATGTTCTTGACATGCACGACACCAATCAGCCTTATAGCTAAGTTTATGGGATGAATTTGAATTATTGTACCAGCCTCTATGAACAAATATGTGAGAAATGGGTGATAATTTTGAACATGCAGCTCATTGAGTGACAGGAAGTGGTTTTCTGTAATGGCATGATGGGATCCACTGGTTGCCAGTGACAGTATATCATCATATTTGCATATGTCAAGTTGCCCTCGTGCTGTTAGCGACCTACTTGCAGGCCCTGGTTAGCGTAGCCCAGGCCCAGCTGCCTGCACGCCACCGAGGCCTCCCTGGTGCTCCAGCTCTCTCCGCAGATCAGACCCCAGCTCCGCGTCCCGTTGGAGTCCGAGCCCAGGACCTCCACGCGGCCCTCGTAGCGGGTCCGTCCCCCCGTGAGCCGGATCTGTGGTTGGCCAAGGAGTGTTAGGAACCACAGAGCGGAGCGGGGATACACAAGAGCTGGGCTCTGTGTGTATCCCCAGGAGACACGGACCAGTATAATCTGGCTCAAAACAAACTGTACAACAAGATTATACCCGTGGAGGGAAATCACTGTCAGAAAAAAGTGAATGTTTGCAGAAGAATTCAAGGACTGTTTGAATTTTTCAAACAATACATTTTGGTTTCACCCGGTTTCAAGCAATTCCACGAATTCAATATCTACAAATGTTAAACTTGAAACTTAAGAACGAGAAAAAAAAAGACATTTCAGTTTTTTGTGACAGCAGTGAACAGGTTAGAGTTAAAAGTGAGATTTCTGGGATTAGCTCTAAATCTTATGTCAGGAAAACATAGTTTAGATTAGAAAAGGTTAAAACGATGGCACAGCACAATAAAACAATATCAAATGAATCATTATTCAAGTTCTTTCTGCTGCAGTTAACTTATTCAGCACAATTTTATCAAATGCAATAAAAAAACTGTATAATAATTGTCTAATAAATGTAAATAACGTTGTTGAAGTGACAGTTTTGCGATGTGTGTGAAGGTTCAGCTCTGACCGAGTTCTCCAGGCCCATGTAGGGGACGTTGCAGCGCACGCCGGCGTCCTCCATGTGTTTGCAGTCGTCGGATGAGATGTTTTTAAAGGGGCAGTTCCAGATGGACTTCTCCTGGCCGAGGCACTTCACCTCGTTCATGTAGATCGGACCAATCCCTGGACAGATGTACGAGTAAAGACCTTTAATCCAATGTCCCAGTTGAAATCTCCCCTTAGCTTTAACACTTTCTGTAAAGTGACTCTTGAAACCAACACCCGGCTTTAGGTTGAGGTGTGTTACCCTCTAACCTTTCCTCTGGAAACTCCCTGAACGCACCATGAGCTGATTGTTTGATGTCATTTTTCTATGAAAGGAATTCCTTCAGCGACGCATGTTTCCGACTCCAGTGACGTTCAGGAACATTTCTTGAACTAAATCATCCAGGTAGTGGTTTGACGTCCCTGTGAGACACGGAGCTGGTCTGCTGCTGACTCAAAGAGATTCTGTGACCAGGCACAGATTCTCAGCCAACTTCCTCTGAGGTGGAAATCCTAATGTACACACACGCACACGCACACACGCACACACACACACGAGCAGACAGCCCCACCCTGCTGCCCTTCAAAAGACTTGCTTGTTTCTGCACTGGTGGAATCTGAGGATGGTTAAATACCTGAATACCAATTACACCTCCATGTTCTTGAATCACTGAGACACACACACACACACAAACACACACACACACACACTAATTCTTATAATAACGTTTTCATCAAAATCCTTTAAATATTTCCTGTTAAACCAGTGAAAATATAGAAAAACACATCAAATCTGGATCCAGATCCCTATGAAGATTTACTGGTTTCTTCCTTCCACCATGTTTCATTGTTATCTGTCCAGTAGTTTCTTTTTTTTCTTGTTCACAAACAAACAAACCAGGTACCGAGGTCATGAATATGAAAAGTGTGAGTTTAGAGTAGAAGTGACGATTTGAGCCGAGGAGTGAGTCAAACTGAAATCACCCTTCACGTTGTTTATAATGTTAAAGCCAGATGGGAGTCGATGGATTCTCTTGCCTGGCACGTAGGAGTCTCTGAGTCTCATAGTAAAGAGCTGTTAAGTGAATGAGCTGCAGCAGAGTGACGCCCTGAATGAATAGAAATGACAGACTGAGATTTTTGTGTTGGTGGAGTAACTGTGTTGTTTCCAGTCCAGCAGCCAAACCGGCCTGAAAACCAAAAACCAATCTTCAAATCTCCTACAATAAACGGCCTTTAGCACTTTTCCCTGAGTCCTGGCTTGTGTTTGGAGTTTGGGGGTCAGAAAGAAAAAAGAAAAGTCTTCTCACAGTTTATTTTCTGTCTTTCATTCACAGCATTCCTCCGCTTATTGAAAAAGCTCCTAATGAGGAAAATATGTCGGAATGTGGAGTTGTTGAGGATCAGAGAGAGATCGGTTCCCTGGGGAGGAGAAGAGACGACCTGAGGGACCCAGAGGTGACGACTGAGGACCTCTGTGAAGACACGTATACAGACCTCCCTCAACTCAAACAGCCTCAGGTGAAATATAGATATAGACAACTTTTGTGTGGATGCAGTAAAAAGGACTTTGCTTGAGATAAGATTGAAATGTTTCCTGATTTGAACTCTTATGATTTCCCAAGCGTCAGAATGCACATTTCACTAAATGTATATTTTTGGTTCAGTCATCTAATCCATAGATATAAAGATGGACATCACGTTTCCCCTTTCTCCGGTTGTACAAAACCCCAGACATGATCTTGAGCTTCATTTGGAACCAGAGTCTCTTAAAGTGGAGCCGGGGCGTCAAGGTCCCGCCCATACATGTGCTGGACCAATCGTGGATCAGTCCCAGCTGTCAATCGTGATGTTTTACGCTGTTTTTATAGCATCAAATATCTAATTACCATCTAAAACCATCTTAGAGAAACATTTTAAGTTTACTTTTTAGTTTGGTCTAAGTCCTCTCCACTACCATGGAGGAGTGGGGTTTATGACCTGTACTGCCGCCAGCCACAAGGGGGCAGTCAAGATGATTTGGCTTCACTTTTGGGGGCCATGTCGTCCAAGAAGAGAATCGTCTTAAAAAAAACTAAAAGCATATTCTGAATAAATCCTAACAGTACTTCAAACAGACTGAGTTGTATTATGCAATGTCTCTTAATTATAGTAATTATATCATTCAACCACAGTTTGCTTTGGAACAAACCAAAGATCACGTGGTTGCTGGTTGTATTCCTGACCTTGTCCCATGCGGGCTCCGGTCAGAGCCTCCTTGGCGCTCCCGAAGCCGAGCTCCCTGCACACCACGCTGGCCGACAGCAGGTTCCAGCGGTCGTCACACACGCTCCCCCACTCGCTGTCCTTCAACACCTCCACGCGGCCCTCGCCCAGCCGGGCTCCTCCCTTCAGCCTCACGTTGCTCTGCAAAACCAAACAGGATAAAAATAAGAAGTTTCGTGCTGCTGAGGTCAACGCAGAATGATCTCAAGTTTTTCCATTATCTACAATCAGGGTTCAACCTAAAAGACTTTACCGAAAGTTTAAGTTTCTTTTTCAAGTTTCTGTTTTGCGTGAACAGCGGCCCCGGCATGCAGCTGACGACCGCCGCCATGCCGCCGGCGCAGGGAACCGTGGCGTTGGGCTTGTTGAACTCCAGGGGGCAGGCTGCCAGGTGCACCTCCGTGCCCGTGCACGCCACCGAGTGGAGGTGGAAGTGGTTCTTCTGACGCTCCAGATACAACCTGCAGGGAGAGGACACAACTGTAATACTGAGTGAATGAATGAATCCCTTAGTTATGTTTGAGTCCGGGAACTTTGAAGGCCTCACAATGTATTCACAAGAAACACAAACATATTTTAAAATGAATGAACATGTGAACGAATTAATGAAACCAAAGATACACAATCCTCTTGGTCTACAAAGAAAAACTGACTTGCATCCAAAAACGAAGGCCAACACACACACACACACACACACACACACACACACACACACACACACACACGTTATAAAACCACGTTCCACAGTTTTTAGGGGCCTTAGTTTTATCTTTCTCCTGGAAACCAAAAAGTAAAAACTTGTCCAATAAATAAGATATCAAAAGAAATAGATTTGACTCGGAAACTCATTCAGATTATAACTGTATTTGCTTTCTTGCTTAGAGTTAAATGAGAGCATCTCTAATATAAATTAACATTTCTATCACGTTACTTCAGTCGGGGATATAGTTAAACTAACTTTTAGGCAGGATATGTTAGTTTCGGGCAGTCGGGGTAACTTCTGCTCCTTTTCCATTTGTTAAGCTAACTTCATACGTCCTTTAAGGAACTAACTCTGCGCAGGGAAAACAATGAAATCTAAGTTTTCCCTGAATTTCATAGAGAAATTGAGACTCGACTCTAAACATTCTTCCAGCTCCTTCAGACTTCTGCTCTGGAGCCACTCCCTCAGCAGCCAAATGTGCTCGGCAGGTGTCGGCCCCGGAGGGGATGGATGCGGTTTTTTGATAATTAGACATTTTTACTGCTGCTAATCCTTTTGTCGTCAGTTTGAATGTGTGTTGTGTGTGAGCAGCGTGTGTTTGGGTTCTTTTCACACAGCTTGAATCCACTGGTTTCACCTCAGTTTACCTTTTGCCAGGGCTGCTCTGTTTAGACTTAGGGTTAGCTTTAGCTGTGGGTGTCTGCCTGCAAGGTAAACACGGGTTAGACGGCACAGTCGGTGGGGGGGGGGGGGGGGGGGGGGGGGGGGGGAACCAGGCCACACACAGAATCTGAGCAACACAGGTCACATGATGCAAAGTGAAAACCTGAGGTCACAATGTTCGTAAGGATGTGTCTCCTCCATCAAGGTCGTTGTTAAATGAAATTGTTGTTTTTAGTTAAAGTTGCACGTTTGTTGAAAGTGACACATCCTTTTTAAACACACGAGTAAAAAATTACATTATTAAAAACTTTTACATTAAATGTTTCTATAGTACAACGACATAAACACTGCGTGGTCGAAAGTATGTGGACACACTCGTCTAAATACAAAGATGGACGACATGACAACTCCCCCAGAAGTGAAGCCAAAACCTCTTGACTGCCCCCTGGTGGGTGGGTGCAGTATCCTCTCTCTCCTCCATGTTATTAGATGGGACAAGTATGTCCACGTGTTCATGTTACTGAGGACTTGTTCCATGAGGAGGTTGTCGTGGAGGAACTTGTCCCACACGCCCCAAACCTTCAGGGTGAATTGTAAATGGGTCAAATGAGATAAAGTGTCCACAAACCTTTGGCCATATAGTGTGTGACAGGTTAGAAAGTGATTGTGTTATCACTTTGTTAGTTAGGGGAAAGTGGTTTCTGCTTTTTGTTAGTTCTTCAACTTCATGAGCACAAGGCCAAATTAAGAGTCTAGTTTTTTCCCTTAATCAAAAACTTCAAATACTATTTTACTCTGGTCCATATCTGAATCAGTTAGAATATGCAAATGATCATTATCTTGTTTTAATACATCAGAATGCAGATTTTCATTGTGGTTCACACACAGAAACAAAGCTAGTGGTTGAGCACTGGATGAATTTATTCAGATTCCTGCTTCATTATTGATGCTACGTGATAAATATCAAAACTCGAAAAAAACGTGTAAAGGATCCACTTCCTGACACTTTCAGTCCAGGTGGGAAGCTCCACCCGCCTGGCACTCTGAGGCGGCCAAAACAAACACTGTGAAATATTTTTCTTGTTCTTGTTGAGGTTTACGAGGCCAATGACTCTTTCAGTTGAAGAACCCAGGATTAAAAGTAACCTGCAGAAAGCGAACAATGCGGAGGAATGGGATTTCCAGAAGTTGTGTTAGAGTAAAAGTCTTTGACATGGTGCAGATTGAAAACACCTCATCCCTTCACACTAATTTATCTTTGGTAATTAATATATTTTTTATTATTTCAAATGGTCTGTGCAGTAGATCTGGGAGCTAGAGGTGTGAGTTTGTACAATCTGAACCACGGCAGAGAAGAAATTCAAAAGACAAACCAGAGATGAACAGGAATCGAACCCTCAACACAAGACGACCTTCGGTTACAGCAGAATCTAATCCAATCATACGACTCATTCACATGCTGCACACTGTGGTAACACAATATCAGAGAGAGGGGGGAGGAGTCCACTACAGAGACGCGGGAGCTAAACGGTTATTTTCTACTGGGACAGGAAACCCACTGTCAGAGGACGCTGGGTTCTCCCGTGACTCAGTACCTTCCACTGGCCGAGACATTAACCTTTGACCTGGAGGCCTTCTCAGCTGCCTGCTTTTTCAGAAGTCTGCAACAGTGAGACAGCCAAATTCCATCATACAGGAGAGAGACTGCATGCAAACACACACACGCAAACACACACACTTATACAGGCTGCACACACACACGCACACACACACACTTCTTTAAGTGGCGGAGGGTCAGTGGTGAATAACATTTTTGACATTCCACAGGTTTTCAGTAGATTCAGTGACAGACTCTAGGTCACCGCTGTATGATCACAATTACACAACTATTCCAGCTATTCTGAACATTTTCAATATGTTGAGAAAATGTGTTTCAATTCATATTTTTGCACATTTTCGGGCTGGAACAAACTTATATTTTAATTTAACAACTTTGTTCCAACTTTTCATCTGTGAGTATTTGCTGCTGGTTTTTCGAATGACAAATATTTGACCTTAGTTTGAAGTAATTTGTGATGAGCACTTTTATTCTATTTTTGTAACATTAAACAAACCAAATCATAAATGATTGATCAATAGAAATAAATGGCAGCTTAAAATCTCAAAGAACTGAAAACCAAGGTCTTGTCTTCAAATATCGTTAATTTTACAACCAAAAATCAAAAATGGTAAAAAAACTAGGAAACCCTCAGATTTGAAAAGTTGGAACCACCTTAATATTTAACTTTATTTTACAGATAAAGAATGTTTGAGGGCCTCTTTTCAAACCGAGCCCTGCAGAGTACAAACCATAAACACGTTCATACTGCTCCTTCTCTGCAGGAGGTTGATCATCACTCCTCAAATTCACAAACACAAGCACAGAACATACAAATATTTGACCCGACCGGGACTCAAACAATAAATCTTTGCTTTCTCCCGTCGATCCAAAGTGAAAACAAAAACAGAGCAGAGGCTCGTCCAAACATTTCAACTTCCTGTGTGCTCTGCTGTCGAGCTGCAGCTCCGGCAGACAGAGGAGAGAGAGACCACACACACCATCACTGTGGTGTCCACTGGGAACATCAGGTCCAACAAACAGAGTTCACTCTCTGTGGTTCGGTCAAATTGTTGCTTTGCAGACGAGAACAACGACTGAGTCTCTAACATCTCAGCCTGAGTGGACAAGAAAATGGCTCCTGCCTAATTCCTATTATTGTTGAGTAAAAAACTTTATAAAACTTTAAAATGCTGAAAATGTGAAAAAAGAAGGATCTTAAAGTTCAAGAATTTCCTCCTTCACATACCCGCTGTGTGTGGTGTTACTTGAGTGTTCCACTAGAGGGCGCACCATAGAACTCATTGCATTCTTTAAATACAACACACGGCGACAGTGAGTAACACACGCAACACAAGTTTGCTGTGAACCTTCTGCTCAGTTGTCGCCTCAACCTCACGATTCCACGGATTCACTCACTTGTAGAAGTTCTTGTTGACCTTCCTCTCGTGGGGGAATCCCAGCATGCCGCAGACCACCCGCGTGTTTTTGATCGTCCATCCCAGGTCGCAGATCTGGGCCCAGCCGTCTTTGTGTTTCACCTCCACCACACCCTCCGTGGTCGGCACCTTCTTTTTGCCCGTGGCGACGACGGGCCGGAGTCGAACCTCCTCCACTTTGTTCTCGTCCACCTGGCTCTGTGGGGGGGGGAGCCAAATCATGATAAACATCATCTCAAGATCTCATATCGAGGTAAATGGATTGAAAACTATAATTTCTATAATTCCAATTCCAAATCATTATTTACAGAAAGTCATCAGATTTGTTTTTCTTGATATTCACACAGACAGACTCTCACACGTGCACATTTCTTAACACAACACCTGTGAATGAGAGGAACAGACACAGTGAGTCCTCTCAGGTCCAACCCTCAGAACACTGACTCACTCTCATTGTGATTTATTAAGCAGAAGAAGACAAAGAGGCCTGGCTGCACAGATCGAAGTCTGGATCCACATCTGGAGCAGAAAGTCTCAAGTCTCTTATGAACCTTGCTTACATCACACGCTGCTACACAGCAGTGACTCATCATCCAGTCATTCATCTGGGCAGACGACTCTCCAGTCTGACCTCGTTCACCTCCTCATAAATCCGAGAAGGCCTCTGAGTTCAGGACGAGTCATTAAAGCAATTTACAGGAAGAGAAAAGATACGGTGAAGAATTAACGCAGGGACACAGGATTAAACTGGGAAACTGTTTGATCTATTTCATACTGCCTTTAAGATTTGCCTCATTAAAGAGATAAGTTTGCTAAATTATTCTGTTTCCCATGTGTAAGATTTCTCTGGTTGTGAGTCAGATTAACACAATCTCTCTCTCACAGTCAATCCTGAGGACTTTCTGCTGAGTTCTACCCTCTCACTTTCTGACACACACTCTGGAGAAGGTGTCAGGAGGTTCTCCGGAGTTCAGTGCACGTCAGACGGATGCTGCTCTGCTCCCTGTGCCTGTTGAGAGGCAGCTGCTTGGAAAGAGGTTCAGCCACATGGTGCAGAGCAGAGTTTATGAGCTCCATGTGTGAGGCAGCTTCACATGGAGCCGTGTGGGTTGAGACCCGCAGGCGTCTATAGGCCGAGGAGCAGCGAGACCGTTAACGTGAGAAGTTCATTGGGTTCTAACTGTGTTTTAATGAACTCTACACACTGAAAAATAAAATAAAAACTCTCGTTAAATGTATTTCAGTGACTTACGTCGATGACATTCGAGTCCAGGAAGCCCGGAATCCTCTCGTCCTTGCACACGACCCCGGCGTCCTCGTCGTGGGTGCAGTCGCTGTTGCCCCAGCCACGAGACTTGCAGTGCTCGATGCTCTTCTCCCCCCCGCTGCACTGCACGTTGTCCAGCCAGATTTTCCCTGTACAGGCAGCAAACTGTCAGGCCTGTGGAAAAGTCCTCAGGACACTCGGCTGCTTGTTGCACTGGTGCAGCGGAATTCAGAGTCTGAATGAGGTGAGGTTTGGATTTATGCTTAACAGACACGAGGTGTTCTACATTATTAAAGTTATAGTGTGATATTTATGATGTTATTTAGGTTTTTAGGGGCGTTTAAATCTCTAGAATACACTGAAACTTCTAAAGCCTATTCTAAACTTCATAAAGAATAGTTCTCATTAATGTGTTGCACCAGCAGGTTCCTGTCCAGTTCATCCCAGGTGGACGGGGTTCAGGTCTGGGGTCTGTGCTGCTCGTCCATCATGTTTTTATCGTTATCTTCCTGAAACACGAATCCTCTGTCTCCCTCTGTCACTTCTCTTTCCCCCCCCCCACCTTCTGATTCTGACCTATACTCAAAACTGCTTCCTGCTGTAGGGTCACTGTGGTAATGACACATCATGTGGAGCAGAAATCTCAAAAGGAACTAGTTCTGTTCATTAACGTTTGTCTTTTATCGTCTATCCTCTGAATCCCTGAGTGAATATTCACGTCTCAGGGAGCGTCTGTGTGGATTTGTACCTTGGCCCTTGCCGTACTTGGCGCTGTGTGTCCATCCGGTGGCGGACACGAAGCCCAGCTGGCGGCAGAGCACGTTGGCGTTGGTTATGGAGAAGTCGTCGTCACAGATGGTTCCCCACTCGCCCTTGTAGAAGAGCTCCACGCGGCCCTCGTTGTGTTTCCGGGGGTACCCAGTGAGTCGGACCTTCAGCCGCTCTGTCTGAGGCGGGGGGGTCCGAGATGGGGTCGCCGGCGTCGTGGCTGCGGTGGACGGCGTCGTCTGGGTCACGCAGCTCGGTAACAACATCCCCAACAGGAGGACGAGTGCAAACTGGTGTCCCCGTCTGGACTTCTCCATGACTTCAGCTGGAGAAGAGACAGAAGACCAGTCAGAGGTCACAGCTTCAAATGAAGGATTGGACTTCCTGGTCAAAAGGCCTTGTGGAGATGAACTGGTGATATGGTTCCTTAAAGTAATTTAAAGCAACGAGGAAATTCTTTCTCGTTTATTATCAAAACACGGCGCCAATAGCTCAGTCGCTCGACATTTAAACTTTATTCTCTGCACTTTATTAATAAATCTTCCTCTGAGGAAGTTTGACCTCAAGTTTGACCTCAATCAATAATGTTGAAACATGTTTTAAACATTATTGATCATTGTCAGAGTCCAAATCTCAACATTCAGGATTTATTTGAGACTTTTTTACTTTTCATTTTGACATTTTGACTCAATTCTATATTCCCAGAACCGACACATCATTGTTATTATTTATATTCTAATAACATTCATAAAAAACAAACCTCTGATTTATTGTGGAGAGTCGCTTCAGCACTTTGAATCAAACCATCTGCTCAGTGTTGACTCGACTCTGAAGAAGAACAGGGATTCTAACGACCACGCTATCAGGCGACCGTGTTTCTATTGATGAGATCCACAGCAGCTTGTCTGCAGCTTCCTGTTTGTCACCATCCTTCAACACAACGAGCTGCCTCTTCCCTACAAAATGTCAACTCTTCTCTCTGGAACCTTCCTGTATGACTCTAGAAACCCAACATAGGCCTGCTATTGATAACATGACAGCGACACTCCAGGTGGGGGGGGGGGGGGGGGGGGGGAGGTGTCCCTCCAGAGACACACATACAGTAGTGTGATGTGTGTTTGTGCAGGAACCACAAGCTGCAGGCACCTTTTCCACATCATGTCAGAGACTGAGTCCAGTGAATGGACGCCCCCCCCCACGTTCCCACTGCTCAGTCTGAAGGGGAGGAGCCTCCACGTCTGACCTGAGGCCACGTGGTCCTACACACGTCTTTTATTTCTTCTACTTTAAAAGATTGATTTAGTCTTTTACTTTGGTGTTCAAAGTAGAGCTCAGAACAAATACAAGTAATCCCAGTAACGTAGTGAACATCTGCTGTTCCTGTTCCCAGTTACACAAAGTCTACAAACCTTTAACTCACTTAAGATTCTCATCTTAAATATTTCAACATTTTGGGAAACATAATGCCTCTTTACTGGGAGTGACCTGAGTTTGTGCTTCTAGGCTAAAAATATATTCTACTGCCAGTCTTTGCCAGGATTAAACTGGTTCTAGTCTTCTGATGATACTGGTTCCCACCCCTCATTTGTTCACGTGTAGCTTCTCTAAAAAATAACTAATCTTTCCAGAAGCTCTGAAAAAGCAGAAATAAAACATCCCTTCAGCCGCTCACTCTTAAAATATGCATTCAATGAATAAGGTCATGGACGATGGGTAATTACTTGAGGCCCTTTTTGTTTGGTGGTTAAACTGGACATATGACATCACCAGGGGTTTTCTAATGTCTGCTGAGATACAGGCAGGGAGACGATGGATGAAGATGTTAAAACACAGACATAAATGTTACACATCAATAGATATTATTCTGGGACATGTGGGGACTTTTCCAACTTTTGCAGAAGGCCAGATTTGAACATCTCACAGTCAACAGATCGACCTCCTGCTGCACAGTTCACCTGCTGTCTTTACCCTTTTACTGCTTTCCTGCCCAGACAAGACCATTATATCATTACCCACATTTAAGGCGGTACTTTTTTTATTGGCCGTAAACAGATTAGCCAGATCTTGTGGTTGTGTGTTTTTCCCCATCAGACTTAATTGCAGCAACGTTTCAATGTTTCCAGAGCTCGGGGAATAAAATCCATTTAGGTCCCTTTATTTATGAACTAGCAGTGATTCTGCAACTTTTGTTTCAAGGATTCCTCCAACACATTATGAAGGATTTCAGTCCAGTCTCTCTTACCCTCTGCAAACAGTCCCCCCCCCCCCCCCCCTCACTGCAGCTGGGACCCCTCCATTCCAATGTGCTCATGGATCAGGTCACGTGAAAGGCTCCAGTCAACCAGGCTGCAGCTCCCCTCACTTCCACCCACAGAGCAGTTGGTCACAAAGTCTTTTCCTGAGACGCTGCATGTACACACTCCCACCAGAACACACACACTCAATCCAGCTGCTAATCACTACCAGAGGTCTGTGGCTCAGCCGACTGGGAGAAACCACTGGTGAAAGCTGCCGGAGCTACAGAGGAGGACTTTTGAGTTTGGTGAAACTTTGGACGTAACGGATGAAGGAGAAAAAAACGGATTAAACGTGAACACGCAGAATGATTCAGCTCCAGGCAGAGGTTCCAGAGGAAGAGAGAAAAGTGAATCTGGCTGAAGTGAAAGCACAGAGCTGCTGGTTGAGTAGTGGGGAGGTAGAGTGGGTTTGTTGGGTCCCTGCTTCACTCTCGATGGGAACAAACCACTGGGATGTAATGTTTTCCAGACTCAGATTCCTGATAAGCTTTTAATTAAAACAACTCCTCCGTTGTTCTTCGGTTGCTCATCTTCCCGTGCGACACTTTTTTCTTTTCAGCTTTTGATGTGACCTAGAAAAACCACATACTGCCTGGAAAACATCTGCACAGCATCTGGACCCAAATCCATTGATTAACATCTGTAACTGCACGTTGGAGAACCGTTGGATTGGATTGTAGGTATTAAATTATTGATGACTTAAACGATAATATGAAAATAATAGTTGAAGCCTTGAACACCATCGAAGGGACTTTCACAACCTGGCAACCCAAACTGATTTATAAAACTGTGACAAATAATATAATATATCTACTAATAAATACAATACTCATTTAAGATTATTTAGAAAGTTTAAATGAGTCCCAGCAGATGTTCCACCAACAGTTCAACACTTCAGACTCTGTTTATTTATCAGGTTTTCCTGTTATTACATTCCTCACATATTTTAATGTTGCTGCATCCGGAAGCTTTGACTCTTTCACACGTTTGGATATGATAAGCTTGAAGAAAAGGAAACTTTACAGGGACTTTCCAGCACAATGCTGCTTAATAAAGTTAAGATATTCCTTTTTTAAATGTGGTTTTGTAAGTTTCCTGTAACAAAGTCCTGAGATTTAATGTAGAAGTACAACGAAAAACTGTAAAACTCACGAGTCCAGTTTTCATTCTGATGACAATAAAAACTTGTTGTAAACCAGAGCTGATCAGATTTACCTTATATGTCCAGTGTGAGGAGGTTACAGTGGTTCCAGTGGAGAGAGAGGAGCTGACTCTCAGAGGTTTGATCCTGACGTCCACAAACCGGAAAACCCCCAAAAGACAGAAGGAAGAAAAAGGAGGATAACAATCCTGACACTTTTGTTATATCATCCCCTCGATCCCACACGGGTCCAGTTCGCGGTGCAGCGGTGCAGCCAGTAGCCAATCACTCCTTCCAGTGTTGCTGTCTGTAAATTGCCAGCTGTACAGCCCTCAGTGAGGAGGAGGAGGCTGCAGCAGGGGGCTGGATCTCCTCCTTGGAAAGACACTGACCCTTTTATGCAAGGTTTTGTAACAGACAGATACATAAGGGCCCAAAAAAAAACTTCAGCCCACGTTCTGGACCCGGTGGCGTCTGCCAGAGATTCACAACTGCTGCTGAATGAGTTTATTTATCGAAGGATTTGGTCTTTCAGTGTGAGAGCAGATATATTGTTGAGGGATTTGTGATGTTGTCACTCAGAATCCTGCTCTCACTAAAAATCTCAACAAGAGGAGCTGAAGCTTGAGCTTAAGAAATCTATTAAGACAAAATCTGAGTACAATGTGCACTCTGAGCAAATCAGAGCACAAGCAGGGGCTACTTGAGTGCATGTGTATTAAAGTATTGAGAACTTACTTTGATTATCATATTACTAATTGTTTCATGTGCAACAAAACCATTTATAGTTCTTTCTTCTACATTTTTCCTATTGTCATTATTTTATTTTCTAAATCTTTCCAATACTGTCAACGTGAAGGTGGCTTAGTCTTTTCTCAATGTCCTCAATTACTCAAAAATATAATCAATAGATGAATCCATTATGAAAGTGAATATAATAATCAAGCACCAAAATGCTGCTCATACATTAAATCATAAGAATATCTATCAGATTTATCATAACTAAGAATATATTTGATCTTTAAAGTAATTTTCTGAATATCCATACATACTTGGCTTCAGTGATATTTTCAATGCGGTGTGACAGAAGTGTTTTTATGTTTATGTTCCATCTTTGCGACATTAGAAACACGAGAAGACACAAAGATATGAAAAGCTCATATTTAATAGAACCTTCAAAAACAAATTTAAAATCTGTGACAAAAAGTACAAAGTTTTCTTTGCAACGTATAAACAGAAAAAGATTGAAACCTTGAAATCGACAAATCAGTGTCTCACGTTAACATCACATTCCCCAACAAATGAAAAACAGGCACTTTCTTTCAAACGAGCTGTGCACGAGTTGCACTGAACAAAGTGTCATTCTGCTTCCTGTGATCCATCGTGAACCGATGACTGAGTGACATCGTTATGTGCCACTTCAAAACAAAAGCTTCTGGAAGATCGATTGAACAAAACCAACAATAAATTCAAAAACATAATAAGTAAAATATGTCCTGAACAATCCAGACTCACACTGAACTGGTTTGGACACGCAGGGTTTTTAAATCTCTATCAAAGGAATGCATCGAGTGTCTGGATTAAAATGTTTTTCCTGAATCTGGGGAATATTCAGTGACTAATTTTAAATCTCAATGAAGTCAATAATGCAGATTTATGACTTCTGAGTGGCTCAAGTGCACTTTAGCAGATCCACGTGTGGATGGAGTCACACTGATAATAACAGTAACTGAAGTGAAAGCAGAACCTTTTTTTTTCGATTTTAGAATTGAAGACAATTCTTCAAATCATTCAAGTAGATATGAAGAAGCAATTAATGTGTTTCTTAAAAATGAAGATTTCCTGGTTGTCTTTGTCATAAATCATAGTAAACTTCTTTTGGGGGTTAGAACAAAAACAAACATTTTAAATGAAGTCATCTTTGGTTCTTTGGTTATTTTGTTTACTATTTCTGGTCATTTTATAAACAATTTTGTTTTTATAAATAAAGTACTGAAGATAAATCAATGATGAGCATTATTCATGCTTTTCTAGTGTAGAGACGTTGATTATCTTTGCATCGTAACACCCACACACATTATAACCCAATGACAGTAGTCAGAATAGGGTCAAACCAGCCCTAAGAAGCACTGGCAGACATGTGACCCGGGGCCTGATACCCACTGACGGGTAACTGACGGGTAACTGACGTCCAGACACAACACTACATAATGACAAACATTATTTCAGGCAGCGGTGGTGAGTTTCCTTGAGATTTCTGCAACAACAACAACATACTGACCTAACTAAGCTGCATGCAACCGTGACCAGGGAAAGAAAACTGATCACAACAGCAGAGGCGTGTCCAAACGTAGACGTCATTGTCCCCAGTTTAATTTCTGAGAACGTGACAGGACAGCTGGTCAGCCACAATCAAAAATGTTGTGGCTGACATCTCAACGGGGAAGTGATTCTGAAACGACCTAAAGTGCTATCGGTCTTTGCAGCAGATTGACAAGTGCATCTTTGGATGTGGTTGGGACGGATTAGGACGGATGCAGAAGCTCCAGCAGAGCTCCAACTGCTCCGAAGTAACCCTGAAAACAAAAACAAGGAAAAGGAGTGAGAAGTCATTGAGTGCATCACAGCGAGGAACCAGAGTTCTGGTGTTCAGAGGGGAAACGGGAAGGAGAGCTGCTCACCTCGTGGCGCAGGAAGAGAGCTTTGAGCTGGCCCTTGGACCAGTAGTCCATAGCGTAGGCCAGTAACTTCATGGAGAGGGTGTTCACTCTGAGGAAGTTCCCAACAAACACCACTCTCTCAATGTTCTAAAGAGAGACAATGGGAGTAAAAAATAATCAGCGTGATAGGAACGTTTATAATCTGTTTATAACCCGACAACAGATTAATCAAAAACCTGCAATTTAGCTTAAATTAAAAAACACATCTCATCCGATATTGTGGCCTTTTTAGATTTTCCTCTGCCTCCTGCTCTGAAGGACTTGTTGATGACGCAGGTTACTTCCTCCACGCCTTCATAGCCCTGTACAATGCTGCTTGATCAAGACGTCACAAGGCAGCACCGTAAAGAGGCTGAACGCAGAGAGGAGTTTCAAATCCTGTTAGAACAGCAATGTTGACATGAAACCCAAATTCTGACTCGGATACAAACACGAAAACAAACAACAAAACTATTCACGTGAGACCACAATAACCTTCGCAGCAGATTTATAGAATATTATGCTACAAAGTTTAGTTTAGTTATCCCGTCTTTGCTGCTTCTATCTGCTCCTGGAGCCGAGCAGGATTCAGCTGAAGATCCCGGGACTAACCTCATTGAGGGCACACATCCTGGTGATGGAGCCGATGTTATTGGTGATGGAGACCAGCGTTGCTCTGGCCAGATCTGCTTTGGACACCGACTCCCTCTTCTCTTTGGACATCATGTTTCCAAAACTATCAAATCAGAGCAGGAGACATACAAGATGAACAGGAAGTCTAGAAATGTATCAAGGGCTTTCCCATTAAAAAGCAGCAAACTGAAATCGAGGCCTCTCGTTTTCCCTCTGGAAAACTAAGCCGAGTAAATTTAGCTCAGTTCTGGATCCTGGTCTTATTAGAGCTGGGACAGTGTGAATTAAAAAATGCGCTGCTGGAAACCACACCTTGAGGCTACAGCCCAGCCTGGCAGTCCAAACCTCTCATAGTCTCCTCCATAGATGTCCCGAACCAGCTTGTCCACACGGGTACTCTCCCCCTGAGAAGCCATTTCCAGGGCTTCCTCGAAAGAGGAGCACTCGGTCAGCAGGCAGCACAGGCCCAGGAAGGTCCCACCGCCGAGGCTGTAGATACACACAGATGATACAGGAACTATTAAAACTGCTGAATCCATCAAACTTAAAACAACAACTTCTCATTTGGAGTTTAAGAGTCGGGGACAAAGACACACGTTCTACAGACTCAATTCAAATGTGCTTGTGTCGTTTATCCTTCACCGAGCTAAAGACAAAAGGTCCATTGTGTCAAGGGAAGTCGAAACCGTCCAGACAGAGAAACCACACGTGAAATCAAACCAGTGGAGAAAGCAGGAGGAGGGTGAAAAAAAACGACTTCCCAACAAAGGACCATTTTTACTTTCACTCCAGAGCAAACAGTTGGTTGAGGAAGTGGTTTTGTAGCTGACAGCAAAGAAAAATGCTGCTACTTTTCACACCAAGGCACCAGGGAGACACGGAGGGCAGATGTCGCCAAACAGGCCACACCCACTTCACCCTCCAGCAAATCCCCGGATCCCTTCAGCCTGATGTGTGTGTGTGTGTGTGCTTGTCTAGTGTCCGGTTGCACTCTCCTGCCTCGGCTCTGGTTCTCTGCTCACATCTGGGGCCAGTGGCAAACAGTGCAAACTGATATATCCTCAATTCAGTGTAGAATATAACCTCTGTAGTATTTTACTTTTCTTCCTGTGAAAACAGCTTTTTCATTAGAAAACACTTTCTACTTTCTGCTTTTTGTGATCATATCTGATATCTGATATCTTTTTCTTTCAGTTTCTATTTTCGGTTTCAGCAGTTTCCCCTGAGGATTTGACCAACTTGCCCATTTCATCAGATATGGATCAACGTTATTATCCATTCAGTCATTTCTTTGGACATCTGGCAAATCTATGTACAATAATCCCTTTTTTCTTGCTCTCCCTGTGTCTTTTTTAATTCTGAACACTTCTGAAACTTCATTTCTTTGAGGAACTTACATTGAATTTAAACAATTTAATTACTTTCAAGTGGATTCTAACCCTGCGAGAGCATTTTCACGTTGTTGTGAACCTCTGAACTCAACAGCCATTGGATGAATGTCTTCTTTCCCGTGAACCGATATGAAATGTAAAATGACAGACAATCTCCATCCCTGATAATCACCTGGTCCCTGTGACTCGTTTGTAGTTGTTCTCCGAGTAGACGGCCAGGATGCTGACCCCGGACCCGATGTTGACCAGCAGCAGTGGATACGGGTTCTCCAGTGTGTAGGGCTTCTGGACGCAGTGATCTGGGTCTGTGGGGTTTTCAAAGTAGTAGCACTCAGAGGGGCCGCTGGACACCACCGAGTCGATGTACAACACCCCCCGAATTAAACAGTCCAGCTCATCCAGCTTGTGAAGCTGCAGGTCCGCCATCTTTTTTTTGTAATGTTGACATAAAGAGAGAACATGGATAACATCACCGAGGGGATGTGGTCAGGAGAACACAGAGGAAGGAAACTGGGGGGAGGAGAGCGATGTAAAAAACAGGAACCTTTATCACAATTCTGTAAGAGTGAGGCTCACTAAAAAGACAAAGATACCATGTGATTAAAATGTATACATCAGCTAATACTGCCTCTTTTCTTTCATTAAATTCAGAGGTGATTGTACATTCCTCAGTATGATATACAGTTTCTTAATCTAGAAATATGAAGTCCTGGATTCCACTATTAGTATTGTTTCATCTGTAATTGTAGGTTTCAGGTGTAAATGTGTTGTGTCTGTCCCCTGCTGCCCGTCCCTCCATCCTCACTGTCCTGCCTGCAAGATTGAACCAGAATCATCGAAACCCACCGTGCGGAAATCGGACTCGAACTTGTACGCCCCCCCTCCGGTGGCGCACAGCGTGGTGTGGAGGCTGGAGAAGTGCTTGCTGCGGCCCATCTGCAGGAAGGCCGGCAGGTCGTGCGTGGGGAAGCGGATGAAGTGCAGGTTGCCCGTCCGGCCGCACAGCGTGAGGTCCTGCAGCTCCAGGTGCACGTCCCTGATGCCCGTCTTCCCGTAGGCCGTGTTGGACGTGAGGTAGCGGCGGATGCTCTTCAGATTCTCCACCTCCTCCTGCTCCTCCTCCGCTGTGATGTCTTTGGGCTCGAAGTACACCAGCTTCACCAGAGTGCCGCCGATGTCCATCCCAAACCAGGGAAATGCTGCAATAATGAGAGATAACACGTGCAACGATGATATTTCACATATTCATCATCATTTTGTCTCAATATAAATCATCTTAAATCACATCTCTCATGTCTACATGCTGGTGTTGTGTGTGGGTAGTGACAGTGGGGAGACGTGGAGGTGATGGCCATCATTCAGACAACAGCAGCATCAGTACAGTGTGTACCACGAACGCCATCTTGTTGCAATGTAGGTCTTGGCTATGTCCTGACACCCCAGCTCCCTCTATTACACTGTAATACCAGTGCTAACATCTATTTCACACCGCTATAGCCTGACCCGAGCCCAGTATACGGTCCTTATCTGATTTATAATAAATAAATCATATCGGTATTTGCATCATTTTCTTTGCAAGTCTATAATTTCACCGAGTTGCTCTCATGTCTACACGGAACGGTGCCCTCCCCAGCAGATACACGGAGCCCGCGGCTGCAGCGACGAGAACACCTACGCGGCCTTGTTTTCTTTATCGACTCGCTCCGAAGCCTCGCGGTCGAGTTGGAGGCCCTGCGGTCGGGGGCGGCTCCGCCGGCGGCCGCGGCGGCGGAGCTGCCGGGCTCGTCCCGGAGGTCACCGGGCATCTCTGCGCTGGAGCGCGGCTGCTTCGTGGGCGTCTCGTCCTCGTCGACGGTCGCGTCTTCCCGCTGGAGGCCGTTGTGCGCCATTGAGAGGAGCGGTCGGCTACATGCACGCCGGCAAACGTGGTAAATTAAAGCCCATTAGAGTCGATGATTTGCGGGTAAACACGGAGCTAATTAGCCAAAGTGGCTCCAACGTCACAGCGGCAGAGGGAAGCTGGCAGGAGGCGGGGCTAACGGCTGATTGAGAGGAGCCGCGGCCAATCACAGCGAGAGTCAGTCAGTCAACAAAGGTGTTCGACGTCACATTTTTCTTTAAAGATTTAAAACGTCACCTACAGCTGATTATAGAAGATTATTTACCTCTATGTGTGTTATGGCTTTTAAAGATTTTCCATTTTATTAGTCTGATTAAAAAAATGTTAAACATGTGCAGCATTGAGCCCTTTATGAATCACTGCTTGTGTCTGAGAGTCGAGGAACAACAGAACATGGCTCAGGAAATACACAACAATATGACAATAAACAACAAGAACTAAGACAACATCGCTTTTTAATCTTCTAATAATCTAACAAATTGTTACTGAATAATCAAATATGTCAACATCTGGAATAGACCTGTCATAGTTGATCTAATTCTCTGTGGCAGGTTTTGTTTTAAAATATGTAAGTTTGTTCTCCGTTCTCTTTTTAACATCAACCATCAGAGATTTCACCCTTTTCTGTGAGACAATTCAGTTTATACTTTATACAGAGTCAACATTAACTTGTGTTTCTCAGAAATGAATTCAACATGCACATTCAATAAGGGAATGTCTCTATTCTTTATACTTTCAGGTTTATTGCTGTGATTGAAAGTGTACAGCCAGAAACAGTTCAAATACATTTTTATTAAACCAAATCTGACCTCACAATTTACACGTGATATTTGCATAATACCAACATTTAATTTCATCTACATCTCTGCAGCTCAAAAAAAGCATCTTAAAATTTGCAAACCCTTTAGATTAAGCTTATTTTTTTCCGAATATTTATTGTATCAATGGAGCTCTTTACAATAAACTCTCTCACAGAACATGACACAAACATGTTTCTATTCAAGGGAGGAAAAAAAAATGTCATCTCAAACATTTACAGCGGATGATATCACAATACAGTATTCTCTCTAGACCAGTGGCTGCTAAAGGACCTGCCATGCATGCAGCAAGATATTAGATGTAATGCAGCACATTATATATAACATTTTAAAACATTAACACTAAATAATAATGATAAGTGCTTCACAAAATACATTAGTCCAAAAATATCCATTTAAAAACCCAGTTATACATTAAACCGCTATCACAACACTCCTGCTGTCTCAGACAGAAACTGGGATACAGTGCCATGACTGGAAACGTTTCTTGAAAACCACTGGTCTAGACTATGAACTGGATAAATATGCAAAATATGTGATGAATGAATGAATATGAGATGCATGATTACTAAGTGTTTGGCTGAATGACTCTTTGGGGGCTGAGACATCACAAGCGCCTTGGAATGTTATCAATTCATCATTATTAATTCTTAAAATATATACTTTTCATATAATGTTCATATATATATATATATCTTTATATGTACAAATAAATACAAACAGTGCACAAGCCTTCCCTTTCATCCCATGTCCCACTGATCAGCAGGAACAATGTGTGTGATGATGGTGTTCTTTCATCCACAGTCCACACTCAGTAAAACCTCAGTGTTTGATGATCACACTGATCGTCAACTAATCGTCACTGGAGGAACAACAACAGCCTTTTTCTTCAAAGTGCTTATCAGACAAATGAACATACAAACATTTCTGTCATTAATACACACCCTCAGACTACAAACAAATATCTATGCACTATCTATACCACTTATTCTTTGAGGGTCATTGGGGGCACTGGGGATAGAACCAATCCCATCTGAAACTGGGTGAGAGGCAGGTGGCCAGCACATCACACATGCCCACAAATACAGGCAATCGAGAGTCTCCAACTAAACTTACTCCAATATGCATGGATTTAAACTGAATAGAAGCTATTATTACCATAGATAATTATGAAACAGCTGCCTCACGCCATCTAGGTCCAGTGACTACAATAAGGCACCACACCCTTAAGATCCTCTTGTACTTAAAGCCTAATCTTCTCCCTTTAAAGGTATTAAATCCTCTTAATTCTTAAACTTCCACGCCATCAGCAGTGCACAGGCGCCCACTCCTGCCGCAGTCAGAATGTACTTCCTATTAGACGGTGAGGTGCGAGGGGCCGACTCCTCCTCTGAGCCAGGCAGTGTTTTGGGCTCTGGTGTGATCTCAGCAGGCTCAGAGGGGAGGTAGCTCTTATCAGAGGTGGGGTTCTCATCAGTGGTGGTGGACGGTGGGGAAGGAGTGATCTCTCTGGCTGCTTCTCCATTGATGAGGTGAGCTTGCGGTGCTGGGACTTGACCATCCAGGTTGAGGATGGACGGCTCCTCAGAGACGTGCACCACATTCACCTGCACCTCCTGACTTTCCAGACTCAAACACGGAGATTCGTAGTGGTTCTCCCCCGGTTCATCGTGGTTAAATGCAACGCCGTTCTCCTGGCATGGCAGCCCGGAGACAGTGGTGGTGGAGGTGATCGCAGAGCATGCAGAAACTGTAACATCATCCGGGGCAGCATCGCTTATTTCCAGACGCTCACTTTCACCAGAGTACGGCTCCTCTGGTGGGTTGTGTGCAGGGAGAGTAGGACTGTTGTGACTCTCTGGTTGGAAGCTGATGAGGGGGTCAGGCTTGCTCATACACAAAGTGTCGTCACCAAACATGGAGGCGTCCATCCCGTCGGCACCAGGCAAGGGGGAGGCTGTCGGTGCTGTTTCTGTCTGTGGGCTGCTTTCAACAACCTGCAGGAGACATTGATGTAACATCTCATTTTTATTAAGAGGTTGAGGATTTGTTATATATTCTGTGCCTGTATATAAGAAGGAAGGCCGATGAAATAATAGAAACAACTTTGAATAGGAATAGAACAATCTAAGGCCATGTTCTGATCGATTTTAATCCTGTGTGGGGAGAAAACTCTTCCTTCTGAATAAGACATTCACAGCAACACACCGGAGTAATGACACAGTGTTGACAACAAGCTGCTATGGTGCAAAAATGTAATATGTGCACACACCATCCTGGTATATTTCTTTGTATCACTACCTCTTTATTTCTGCTGTTTTCCCTCACAGTGTTTGTGACCAAGCATCACATAGTTAACTACTCAACCCAATTAAATGAAAGTTGAAAGCTTTACAACAACAGTGGATATTGCAGGGCTGTGTGTAGAGGAGGTGTTTACAGTAAATATCTATATTGTTATTAAGTTATACAGGGGAAACTTATATTTAAAAAACAATAATAGTAATGATGAAATTGAAAAATTCACCTTAAAAGATGACTTCTAATACAAATACTACTTGCAGTACGGTACAGTTTTGTGGGTGCTGGTATTGTTTAGTGGTTTCTGTTGTTCCATATGGGACCTTCCCAGTAAAACAATGGATTAACTTTAAGGTTAATAACCGAGACGTCAATGGGAGAGAAGCAGGAAACAGCGATTATAGTAGAATTACAATTCAGCAGAATGCAATGTGTTGCAAGGGCAAGACTTTTCAGTAGCTTGGTCATTTACTGAATATTTTAGGAAATGATAAAGAAGAAGTTTTTATATCATTATAATAAAGTGAGTAGTAGCAACTGACAGTGTGCAGCAGCTTCCCATTTTAAATTAATAACTTTGTATAACATAATTCATCTTTATATTGTTAATTATAATGTAGATTGAAAATCATAATGTAATATTCACCTGTGTAATCGGAGGCTCAGACGTCTCTTCAGGCTCCGGGACCTCGGCAGGTTTTATATCCTCAGGGGGGGTGGTGTCCTGTACTGGATGCTTCACTGGGGTCAGTATGGGGAAAGAGGATCCGTCCGTTACGTCTGAGTTTGCCTGAGTTGGACTCTGTGGTGGACTGAACTCTGAGGCTGCGGTTGTTCGGAGAGGATCAGGATCAGTGTCCGTCTCACACGGAGACAAGGGAGGCGTCACCACAGAGCTGACTAAAGCCTCGCTCTTCTCTGCGCTCACTTGATCAGGAATCACAACCTTATCACCAGAGATATCCTGGATGTCTGACTCAGAGTTCTCCTCTGGCTCCTGGTTAGCATTAACTTCCTCCGGTGCTGTGCTGGCCACTTCTGTGGTTGTTGCTTGGAGAGGATCCGGAGTCACCTCAGAGTCGACATCAACCTCACCCTCTCGTGCGCTCAGTTGATCAGGAACCACGCACTCATCATTAGAGACATCCTGGATGTCTGACTCAGAGTTTTCCTCTGGCTCCTGGTGAGCAGTAACCTCTCCCGGTGGTGTGCTGGCCGGAGTGTGCAGGGTCACAGGGGAGGGAGGAGGTGTTGTCGGAGGGGGTACCACTTCAATCTGAGTAGCCTGTGGAGGCTCAGGGACAGGCTCGGGTGATGGAACAGCCTCTGGTAAGCTGGCCTGCTCGGTGACTGAGCTCTGGGCTTCTGGTTGCAGCGGGGCCGAGGCCTGAGCAGCTGGCTCTGGAGGAGCCGATGCTTCAGCCGGCGGAGCAGCAGCAGCAGCAGCCGCACCGCCTCCGCTCTCTGGAATGGGCAGATGAGTGGCAGATGGTGCTGGATGGACGTGTGCCCTGATTACAGTTGATGAAGGGGAGCTGGGGTTGGAATCTAGGGCAAAGCAAACAATGTGTTTCATTTAAACCCGCTATGCTCGCAAAGGACTAAAGCTCAGAGAAATCCTGAAATCCGAAACTTTGAGCTCTGACACTCAGACAGATGCTTCAGACAATTGTGTTTTGACAAATGAAATAAAAAAGCTGAATGAATCTTTCCTGCGATTTCTTAAATACTCAGCTGTTATCCCTCCCGGTTATTTATTTATTTTGAACTGTCTGTTGACGGGTGTCCCTTGGTAGAGGAATGCACTTTTCTACATTTTGTCAGATGGTTACAATTTAAACTGTGGTTTCAACGGCAAACCAATTAAACTCATTAAATGTATTTATTATATCACGTTATTAATACAAATAATGAAAATGAAAATATGGAACGATTGAAATGAAATCAGCTGACTTACTGCCTCTCAGAGCGTCGTACTCAGCTCGGATCTCAGCTGCTATCGTCGTCTGCTCACACGCTTCAAGTGCTTCGATAAACTGCTCGGGCCAGTTCTCTCTCCTCTTCAGACAGTCCAGCAGCAGCACCATGCCATCATAGTTCCCATTAGTCTCTCTTTTTGCTTCTATGTTTTCCTAGAATTACATTAACAAAAAAAAACACACAAACATCACATCAGAGCAGTAACGGATAACTGCTGACTTTCAAGTTTTAAATGTCCTGGTTTTTTTTTTAAGCAGTTGTTATTTAATCCAAATGTCAATATCCTGTTCAACAATAATTTGATGGGATGCTAAATTTGACCAACTGAATTGGGAGTATCAAAAGGATCCAATCTGATTTGTTTGCCTTGTTTATGAATTCTTTGATCAGATTGTTCCCTAATTAAATCATTTGGAAATGTGACTTTGATTTATGCAAAGCTCATGAGTGATATCTCGTTTTTAGACAACATTTGACATACTCAAGAATTGGCGCTATATTTGCAATATTAATAATACATATTATATACTGTATATTGTGCTTCTGCTAATGCTGAAAGACACTTGAGACATTTAAAAGACCTTTGGAAAACTAGTACAAATGCATTTCAACATTATTTAAACAACCTTAAATCCTAATCCTTACACGTCCTTATTCCTCATGAAACCTACCCTGTCGTGAGTGGTCAAGCACGGCAGATGGACGATTACTTCTCTCACTTTCACCTTGCTCACAATGGCGGGCATTCTCCGCCGCAGATATCCATTGTAGAGTTTGTCACTGGCAAACGACATCTGTGAAATGAGAGTGTGAAGAAAAACACAGAGATACTGAAGACCTCAAAAGGGTTTTTGTGGTTTTGCAAAAGGGGTATTTCAAGACACTCTACATTCAAATGCATCAGTCAGAAAGGCCCCTTGTTCAAACTCTATGCTTCTCCTTCAATTTACGAGATGTGAAAGTAGCTGTATAACACAACGAGGAAACCGGATCTTTGTAGTCTGCAATAAACACAGATATAACGAGGGGGATTTTTAATCTAGTGACTATGGAAAATGAAACAGAAAGTGAAAGTAAAGATCATTTGAATTTCAGTTGAAAGTAGGGCTGTGACTCTTTGCACAGGCACATCCCTTTTCTTTACTCTTTTTCAAGGGGAGAGAAACACTCCTACTTTTCAAGGTTGCAGCTGAACAGGCTCGGACTTGTCACTGATTAATCACCTCCACCTCCACCTTTAATATCTGAGCCTTAAACGAGCAACGTCTCAAACCCCACACACCCACACGTTCCTTTGGCTGTGAAGGAATTCTTAATTTTCTGTTTGGCAGTGTTTCCACCATTCACTTACAAGCACTAAAAAGCAACAGTTCATTGTCTGTCTCAAGGACGCCTAGAAAGACGAGAAGGACATAAAGATATGAAGGACCTAAAGAGGCATAACACAGGTTTCTTTCAGCTCCGAGACAGACGGTCTTCCTTTGGGAAAGTATTGCATGAGAATATATAATGTGACACTTGACAATCCTTATTCAGACATGTATTAAGTTCCCATGGTTGCTGTGGAAGCGACAAATTAAGCTCAACAAGAATCAACTAGTCCTTCTCCTTAAGATCGTGTGGAACTCCTCAAACTTAGAAGTTAACCAGTTCACCAGAAGATTTCCATCCCAGTTGCCTCTCTGGGTCAATGAGAAAGCATGGGCGTACTTCTTTTGTATTGAATACACCTTAAAACCTTCACTTTGTTTGTACCCAAACAGTCTGGGTAAGTAATCTGATGTCAGCTTCAGTCACGTGAAACGTTTTCACACCGGCGGTTTCAGCAGCCACCGTCTGACTGAGTGGAATAAATGTCAGAGGCTGTAGCCAAAGAGCAAAGTCTTCCTCACGGTATCATTAGCCCACAGAGGCCATGGTCTACCTGACACACGCATTGTCCGTAAGGCAGAGACGCTGCAGTGTGTCCCGGCCTCTGCAGGAATGGGAAAGTGTATTATTTCCCAACCTGCATCTGAGTGTAAAGCGATGAGAGACGTCAGATTAACAAGACAAGAGAGGAGGCGTGAGAGGAGGGAGGGAGGCAAATACACAACTTGACACAAGGGCACAGTATACAGAGCCGAGCCAAAGGAATGACCTCTAAAACAGGCCGAGCAGGACAGTCCCAGTCCCAGTGTCCTTGGCTCTCAAAACGTGTGGGTTCAATTTCACACATTAATTTAAAATCTAATAATAATCCCATCAATCTTATTTATAACCAGTCCCAGAGAAAAGCTCAGTAACTCCACCAGACATTTATACATGTGCGTAATACTACGAGGAAAGTTTTCATGCATATTTATGAGTGACACGACATGGAGAGGATTATAAATAACAGGCTACAAATAACCAGAGAGGCTGATAGTGTCATAGTGGCTGTTAATAAATATAAATACTTCTATAATTGAAACTTGTTTCTAAGATAAATTAACTGACTTAAAAAGGTTAGAAAAGCTAAAATAACACAACAGGGAACATAACCTGCCTGTAAATAATTAAAATATAAGTGAAAAATAGTAAGTGAGGCTGCACTAACACACAAGAGACCAACAACTGCCTGTAGTCAATAGAACGTGCTGTGAAAATCACCAGTAATATGGATTATTAGCTAAAAGTTGTGTACAAGCTAGTTTTACATATTAATAAATACGACGCGCGTTAGCTAAAGTCCACGAGGTTTCCTGACTCCGCTGCCGAACAACAGCTCGCGTGTTCGGTCAAAACGTGGAGGATAAGTCACGATGAACTCAGAGGAGGTTTGTTTGTGGTCGTGTAACTTTACCTTCCGTGTTTCTCTGCCTCCGCAGGTCGTGACGTCCTCACAGCTGCTGCTCCTGCTCCGACTGGAACCTGCTCTCACATCTGCGCCCGCGAAGCAGCTCCGTTCCGACCTCCCATTGGACCCCGCCGCTGTCACTCAAAGCTCCGACCAATGGGAACCACGCTAGGGCCCGAAGAGTGGGGGGCGGGGCTCTCTGTTAATCCCGACCCTAGCGGTGACCTCTTCCTCCGATGTGATGGATGACACCGGAATTAGATTTAGGTTTACATCTGTCTCTAATCCCTGATCCTAATCCCAGGGAGAGAGAAATAACCAGAGGGAAAGAGAGAGGGAGGGGGGGGGGGGGCGGAGAGGGAGAGAGAGGGAGAGAGAGAGGGAGAGAGAAATAAGGGGCGGGAGGGGGGAGAGAGAAATAACCAGAGGGAAAGAGAGAGGGAGGGAGAAGGGTGGGAGAGAGGGAGAGAGAGGGGGGGGGGGGGGAGAGGAGAGGGAGAGAGAGAGGGAGAGAGAAATAACCAGAGGGAAAGAGAGAGGGAGGGGGGGGGGGCGGAGAGGGGAGGAGAGAGAGAGGGGGGAGAGAGAGAGGGGAGAGAGAGAGAGAGAGAGAGAGAGAGGGAGGGGAGAGAAAGGGGAGAGAAAGGGGGGAGAGGGGGAGAAGAGAGAGTGGGGGGAGAGAGAGAGAGAGAGAGGGTCGGGGGAGAGGGAGAGAGAGAGAGAGGGAGAAGGTGGTTCGAGAGAGAGTAGCTGGGGAGAGGGAGAGGGAGAGAGAGAGAGAGAGAGTTAGGGGTGGGTGAGAGAAAGAGAGGGGTGGAGAGAGAGAGAGAGAGAGAGAGGGAGAAGGGAGAAGGGGTAGAGATACACAGAGCGGGAGGGAGAGCTGGGGGGATGAGAGAAAGAGAGAGGGAGGGAAACAGAGATCAAGAGAGAGGGATGGAGATAGAGGGAGGGAGAGAGAGGACTAGCTTATCTATGCATAGAAAAAATATATAATTATATTACTGGTACATCCAATGAGTTTATATACAGTCTATGTACAACCTGTGCAGGTCACCAGTCACGTCCAGAGTGTCAATCAACCTAAACTCAGCTCAGTCACCCTGCAGGGGGAAGAGCAAACATACATGTAACATGTAAACCGTACAGAAAGGCCACAGACAGGGATTCAAACCCACGGAGCGGGTTTCCCCTGGTGCAGGAATATACTAATATTAAATAGAGCGAAGGTTAAAAGTTGTTCCTGCAGTGTCGTCATTTTTATGTTTTATAAATGTTTGTTTTAATGTTCTCCGTGTGAGTGTCATGCAGGCGTCGTGTTATTCGAACACGTGACCCTCGGTACTGTCATATATCTTTAAAGCTTGATAACTGAAGAGTTTCCAAACTAGATAAGATGGATTTTAATGATCCCTGCACGGAAATTAAAGAGTGTAAACGGATCAAATATAGCTGAGTCACCTGAGTCACCATTCTCCCAATAAGTGCTGAGTCATAAAAAAAACATGATAGTAATACAGTTTTGCATTATAAGGAAGACACAGTTTTAAAGCAGTTATATGACCGACTCCAATTCCAATCCTGGCCTGAGCTCATTTTAAACC
The DNA here is from genome assembly GCF_947347685.1 of Pleuronectes platessa. Taxonomy (NCBI): domain Eukaryota; kingdom Metazoa; phylum Chordata; class Actinopteri; order Pleuronectiformes; family Pleuronectidae; genus Pleuronectes; species Pleuronectes platessa. The sequence goes on along the minus strand of NC_070636.1, from coordinate 3,417,391 downwards.
ACAAGATGGCGCCACTCACTCACACACTGGATCAGGAGGCGTCTGCTGTACAAAATAAAAGTATGAAATATACAATTAAAACGTGAATATTTCCCTCAACTGCCTGTTCCAAGTGAAGTGAGCATGACTCTGCATTAAGAGGAGACGTGTCTCTGCATGACAGGGATCTCATTTAATGGAGATTCTTTATTTACCAGCAGTGAGTTATTACCAACATGAACAGGATCCCAGTGAATTGCTGGAGGATTATGATGGGAAGGATAATGGCATTGGACAGGATGTTGGTTCATCACGATTAAAGACGTTCTGTTTCGATGCTCAGGTAAACACTTTATCGTTTATTGAATTATATGTGTTGTGTGAGCTTCCGGAAGTAAAACATCTCTTTGTCTCATAGATCTCATGACATTTTTAAAGACATCAACATCTTCCAGGAAGTTATAGAGACAAACTGTCCTAAACACGATATCAAGGTCCCTCCTGTAAAGATGCTTGACTAATCAGGACGTTTCATCTTATTTTTATAGCATTAAATGTCCAATTAAAACCAAACTTACCATAAAATAAATAATCGACGTGTACTTTGACTTTTTAGCTTAGATTAGGTGCGGTTTCTTTTTACATACTGCAGCCAGCCACCGGGGGGCGGTCAAGAATCTATTTCCGAAACTAACAACAAATCACAGCCATGTACAAACGAATGTAGAGAGTCAGATCCAAGAGATATGTTTCTAAGAAAATTGCCAATTTGACCTGTATTGATTATCCTTTATTTCTTGTATGGTCTCTATAATGATGAAAAACAGCTTAGCAGACTGGATTTCCTTAACTCGGATGACGGATGGAGCCGGGTTTACTTCTTTACTTCAAGCAAAACTCAAATCTAATTGCAGAAACTGAAAAAATCTGACAATGAATGTTGAACTAAACCATCTTTATGCGATAACCCCCCCCCGCTGCCACTCTCTCCATGCAGCTCAGGACAGAGTCTGAAAACCCTCAGTGAATCCTGTTTGACTGAAACCTTTCACATCTTGCAGGGCAAACACTCGTGAGCAGGAAGGAGGACGCTCAGAGCCCGAGGCAGCAGCAACAGCCCATCATGGTTGAGTGGGGAGAAAAAACACCATGTGCATCTCGATAAAAGAGCAGGACCGGACTCTTTTCAGAGCCCTTTAGCTTTGCAACCACGGAGCACTCATGTTGAAAAATAAATTCCCTGCAAGGTCTCGCGTGGGGGCCACAGAAATGTTCTATCTCAGGCTTTAGTGGATGAGTTCTGTGATGTTGACGTCCTCCTCCGTCTGCGGCCACAGGAGCTGGAGCTGGCAGGGTTCATTTTAAAACCACCTCAGCCATCATCTCACACCTTGTTCTTCCCTCTCTCTCCTCCTGCTAATGGACGCTGACTTTCTAATCTCACGAGCTGTCAGAGTTCAGAGCGGCTAAAGTTCGTCAGTTCAGTCTTTAGCGGAGTTAAGCAACGTATGAAAACGCTCCCTGGCTGCGTGAATGATGGATGAGACGGCTTTCATTGACATGTCTGACTGTGATGAAGGGAGCTCTTCCTCTTCTGTGGAGCAGACGTGGAGAGTGGAAGTGGGACAGAGTTTAAACGCCTCAGGGCAGCCGGGGCACTTTTATGCCAGAATTATGTTTATGTGACCTAGTGAAGCAGAATGGATGAAGCATCACGGCTCCATTGAACAACAGTTATCGTGGATGTTACCACAAACTCTGAGAACATGGTGATAATTCCATCACTTAGACAGAAGGGCAAAAAGAGAAAGAAAGAAACCAGGGTAGCATCATCGATAACATCAATAATCAAATCCTGACGTTTTTTCCAAGATTTAAAAAATGAAAAGAATTCAAATTAAACAACAATTCCTGTCTGTCATCAGCAGTGCTCCAGAGCAATTCTGCTTTCATTTAATTTCAAATAATAAAGATTTTCATAATAAGACACATTACAGAGGGAAACCGTGATCCATGCTCAGCCTCCCTTACTGTAATTGACCCAATTCACACATCCTGTCGTCCTCAGGGATGTTTTTAAATCGACCGACATCGAAGGACTGAAGAAGGATTCTGTTCTCAGCAGCTAAACACCCTCGACTTTCTAAAGGCCTCGGTTTGCTGTTACATAAGAGTCAGTGCTATAAATGTGTTCAAGCTGCATGATAAATCATTTCTATGAAGTAATTTGGCCTCCTCAGAAACAGCTTGAAGCTTTTTAGGCAACATGGAGCTCTGTTCTCTGCTGTTTTACATTCTTTAAACCTCCCTGAAGCATCCAGTTCAATACAGGAGAGAAAAAACACTCAGGCAGATCTTTTATGAGACAGTCGAGGTGTTTCTCTTTCAAACTCAGCCTCAGTCCTGCTGCGAGGAGACAAACATCGCTCTGGGTGATGAAATCTGTCTCGACCTCGACCTCACCCTGTGTCGACTGTTCTGGAACTGTGAATGATCCGGGTCCTGGAAAGTTCACACACCATCGGGGTCAAAGGTCACATCTCTACTACGGCTTTAACCTAGAAGTGCAATCAACTGTGTGCAATGACAATAAAGACTCTATCTATCTATCTATCTATCTTTCTATCTATCTATCTATCTATCTATCTCTCTATCTATTTTTCTATCTATCTATCTATCTATCTATCTGTCTGTCTGTCTGTCTGTCTGTCTATCTATCTATCTATCTATCTATCTATCTACCTACCTACCTATCTATCTATCTATCTATCTATCTACCTTTTTATCCATCTATCTATCTATCTATCTATCTACCTTTTTATCCATCTATCTGTCTATCTATCTATCTATCTATCTATCTATCTATCTATCTATCCATCCATCCTTCTATCTATCTCTCTCTCTCTCTCTCTCTCTCTCTCTCTCTATCTATCTATCTACAGTGTCTTGCATAAGTATTCACCCCCTTTGGACTTTTCTACATTTTGTCATGGTATAACCACAGATTAAAATTTATTTCATCGTGAGTTTATGTAATGGACCAACACATTAAGTGCATCATTTGGAAGTGGGGGGAAATATTACATGGATTTCACAATTATTTACAAATGAAAATCTGAAAAGTGTGGAGTGCATATGTATTCACCCCCTTTACTGTGAAACCCCTAACAAAGATCTGGTGCGACCAATTGCATTCACAAGTCACATTTGCAAGTCACATAATTAGTAAATAGGGTCCACCTGTCTGCAATTTAATCTCAGAATAAATACACCTGTTCTGTGACGGACTCAGAGTTTGTTGGAGATCATTACTGAACAAACAGCATCATGAAGACCAAGGAGATCACCAAACAGGTCAGGGATAAAGTTGTGGAGAAATATGAAGCAGGGTTAGGTTATAAAAAAATATCCAGAGCTTTGAACATCTCTCTGAGCACCATCAAATCCATCATAAGAAAATGGAAAGAATATGGCACAACCGCAAACCTACCAAGAGGAGGCCGTCCACCCAAACTGAAGAGTCGGACAAGGAGAAAATGAATCAGAGAAGCAGCCAGGAGGCCCATGGTTACTCTGGGGGAGTTGCAGAGATCCACAGCTGAGGTGGGAGAATCTGTCCACAGGACAACTATTAGTCGTCTACTCCACAAATCTGGCCTTTATGGAAGAGTGGCAAGAAGAAAGCCATTGTTGAAAGGTATCCATAAAAAATCCCGTTTGGAGTTTGCCAGAAGCCATGTGGGAGACACAGCAAACATGTGGAAGAAGGTGCTCTGGTCAGATGAGACCAAAATTGAACTTTTTGGCCTCAATGCAAAACGCTATGTGTGGCGAAAACCCAACACTGCCCATCACCCTGAGCACACCATCCCAACAGTGAAACATGGTGGTGGTAGCATCATGCTGTGGGGATGCCCTCTCTTCAGCAGGTACAGGGAAACTGGTCAGAATAGAGGGAAAGATGGATGGAGCCAAATACAGGGAAATCCTTGAAGAAGATCTGATGCAGTCTGCAAAAGACTTGAGACTGGGGCGGAGGTTCATCTTCCAGCAGGACAATGACCCTAAACATACAGCCAGAGCTACAAAGGAATGGTTTGCATTAAAGAATGTTAATGTCTTAAAATGGCCCAGTCAAAGCCCAGACCTCAATCCAATAGAGAATCTATGGCAAGACTTGAAGATTGCGGTTCACAGACGGTCTCCATCCAATCTGACTGAGCTTCATCTTTTTTGCCAAGAAGAATGGACAAACCTTTCCATCTCTAGATGTGCAAAGCTGTTAGAGACATACCCCAAAAGACTTGCAGCTGTAATTGCAGCGAAAGGGGGTTCTACCAAGTATTGACACAGGGGGGTGAATACTTATGCACCCAACAGATGTCAACTTTTTTGTTCTCATTATTGTTTGTGTCACAATAAAATGTATTTTGCACCTCCAAAGTACTATGCATGTTTTGTTGATCAAACGGGAAAAAGTTTATTTAAGTCTATTTGAATTCCAGTTAGTAACAGTACATAATGGGAAAAAGTCCAAGGGGGTGAATACTTATGCAAGGCACTGTATCTATCTATCTATCCATCCATCCATCCATCCATCCTTCTATCTATCTATCTATCTGTCTGTCTGTCTGTCTGTCTCCCTACCTATCCTTCTATCTATCTATCTATCTATCTAAGAGTCCAGTTGCATCTCCAGAATAAACCAATGACCATTTTAAGAATCGGTTGAGAATCTTTATCTCTTTCCTGCAGGTTTCTGAGCTTCGACTGAGCTCATCGTTGAATTCTACATCTCTCCTGCCCGTCTATAAAGCTGTAAAAGGTCTGGTTATTATTAGCTGGATTCAGACACACGTCCTTTTGACTCCGTCCTTTCAAGGATTAAGTCAAAAGCTGGCGAAGCTGCTTTTACCCCCCCAGCTGCTGGAATTGACAGATGACACAAGACAACTTTTTCTTTAAGCCTTTGGGTTTTATTTTGATTATATCTTATATTTTGTGGGTATTTGACTGTCAGGGTTACATGTCTTATCTTTATGAACTATATTTTTGTATTCCATTCAATCTACTCTTGTGCTTTTTCATATGAAGCTATATCTGCTGTGTATCACTGTTCATCTCTGTTCATCTCTGTTCATCTCTTCTCTTCTCATCTCTTCTCTTCTCTTCTCTTCTCATCTCATTTCATTTTATTTCTTCTATTCTCTTCTCATCTCTTCTCATTTCATCTCATCTCATCTCATCTCATTTCATTTTATTTCATCTGTTCTCTTCTCTTCTCTTCTCTTCTCTTCTCTTCTCTTCTCTTCTCATCTCATCTCATTTTATTTCATCTGTTCTCATCTCATCTCATCTCTTCTCTTCTCTTCTCTTCTCTTCTCTCATTTCATTTTATTTCATCTGTTCTCTTCTCATCTCATTTCATTTTATTTCATCTGTTCTCTTCTCTTCTCTTCTCTTCTCTTCTCTTCTCTTCTCATTTCATCTCTTCTCTTCTCTTCTCATCTCATCTCATCTCATTTAATCTCTTCTCTTCTCTTCTCTTCTCTTCTCATTTAATCTCTTCTCATTTTATCTATTCTCTCATCCCTCTTTTCCCTTCTTTGCGTCGCTCAGTGTCGTTGACTTCATGTTTGTTCTCTGAAAGGTCATCAGCACGTTGTCGACAGCAGGACGCCGCCTCTATCTTTAATTAATTGAGGAGAGAACATGGAGGGCAGAAAATGTGTGATAATTAATTTGGTGGATTTGTCAAGTGAATGGTCTGAATGAGGCTGCGTCACATTCGCCTATAATGAAGAACTCTAGAAACACAGTCAATGAAAAACCAAGTGTCTCAAGGGCAGACGTTTGGAAACATGGTTTTATTGTCAATGAATAAATTATGTGCCGGAGCACAATCGCACTGAGGAGCTTCGGAGGCTCGTGTTTTTTCCTCTTCAACCTGTAACCTTTCTTTTCTCTAAAATGTCAAATCTGCCGGGGCGTCTGAGCCACGGGCGGCCGCTGCTTTACTGGGAAACACACAGACGACCGAAAGCCGGTTTCTTTTCACGACCACTGAAAGGTCAGACTGCCAACGCAGGTCATGTGACACGGTGGTGGCGGTGGCGGCGTTGGAGGCGGTGATGCGTCCGACCATCTGCTCAGACACGGCTGTTTCTGATCTGAGAAATATTATCACTGTTTTTTTATGTACCTACCAAAACGCAGTTCATAATTTTCCCTGTTTAAAATGTGAGTAAGCTGCTTTAGTTATTTTTAAGGATACAAAGTTATCAAACGTTATAATAATGACTCACAGAGGTTTCATTACTGTACTTTCATGTTTGTAGGAAAGCTTTACCTTCATTTAACCTTTAATTTAATCCATTTGACATATGATAGATTGTTTATAACTTTAAATCACATTGTTTCATAAATAACACAACCATTATATGTGCACAAATATTAAATCTGAATACAAAGACATTAAATGACAATGTAATAAAAGGCAGATATTTATAAAGTAGTAATTACAAAATAAGTATTTAATTGGAAAAACACACAAGAATGCCATTACATCTGTTAACAACTACATTACAGTCAGTTATAAATAATTTATAGTTGTGAGGTACTTTAGCCCTTTAGCAGCTGCATCATTAAAGAGATGTAATGCATCAATAATTAAAATCTAATTATATCATATATGTCACTCTGGAATGGCCCCTTCTGCATTATGAGTACTTCTACTCTTAGTACTTAGAGTATTTTTTCATGTTAATGCTTTTGTAGTTTTACGTGTGAATAATTTAAAGAAGGATTTCATGTAAACTCAGTAAACTTAAGTAAACACCATGCACCTGAAGTGACTCTGCATTGTGACGTGTTCTATTCAAACTGCAGGAGAATGGAGTGAGAAATATTGACCTGATTTTACCCCGTGACTTCCTGAGTGAGCTGCTTTCCACTGAAATATGATGATTGACTTGACCTGAAATGTGCAGCTGGATTAGTCGTGAATTTAATACAGTGAAACGATGTCTGTGTATCACGGCGTCTGTCATATCACAGCCTCCTGAATTACATGGAGAGATTTGATTTGTTCGTGTTTTATCCCTGATTATGAAAAAACTAGAAGAACAGAGCAGTCCTTAATGGAGAATGGTTTAATATCCACATTACGCATCACACATACACAATCACAACAAACCCTCTGATGCTCGAGTGTCCTGGATATTTACATTTGACTCATCTCTGTACAAACCTCTAATAAAGGTGATCTACGACAGTGCAAATATTCAAAGTAGATTATCTACAGTAGAAACATCTGTAACATCAAAACACGAGAGTGTACAAGTTCATTTTACATCTAATCAACCTCACGACAGCAAACAGGCCACTACAGCCTTTCAACGAGGGTCTGCACTGTGGGTCAACAAACTAGAAACCGGCTGAGAAGTTGAGGTCTTCTAACAAAAGACACTTTCACGTCTGACTCTCTACTACAGCATCTTCTCCTCTCTCTCCCACGGGACCGGGTCCTGCTCCTCCTCGACGTGCGTATTCCTGCGCCCCGTCCAGAAGTGCTCCACGTCCGGGAAGGTCTTGTCCTGCTCCCCGGGGACCGCGTTGGCGACGGCGTTGGCTCCCGACTCCGCTCCGTTCCCCTCCGTTTTTGGACACCTGTTGATCCTGGGGATGTTCCTGGAGTTTCTGCAGGTGGCGACGAACCAGATGGTGACCAATCCTTCGCGCACATCGTCGTACATGGTCATTAAGATCACCGGAGAGAAGGAGCTGCATGCGTAAAGGAGCACTTGCGCAAAGATGATCAGACCCACAGGAGGTTTGTTGTAGCCGAGCCTCGTCCAGGTGAATGTCCCCAACTCCGGCAGCAGCATGAGCCCGAGTGCGCTGCTCAGACACAGTAAAACCAGGGTGACCTTGCTCTGCTGCCGCGGGCTGGGTGCGTGGTTCACCGCAGCGTGCAGAGTCTTGGTGTAGTAGGCAAGCGTAAAGATGACCGGCACCAAAAAGGTCGCCGTTGGGTAAATCTTATAGAACAAACTCATGAAGTCAGACGCGCACGCTGGCGTTACGGCGACACAGATGGTGTCGCGGCCATACGGCTGCAAAGACGCAAAGAGCATCTGCGGAATCGGAACCATCATGGCCACAATCCAGATACACGCCAGGGCTCCGTGGATCCACGTCGGGCCGTGCGGGGCCCCCGTGGCGGCGCAGGGGACCAGCGTGTGCTTGGCTCTTGTGGAGACCGCGAGGATTAAAGTTTTGGCGACCACGCACGAGTGCTGGAACCAGTCGGAGGTGCTGCACACGAAGCTCCCCAGGGTCCAGGTCTGCTTGTAGTAGGTGACGGCGCGCACCGGGGCGCACAGCAGCAGGATCACCAAGTCCGTGGAGGCCAAGGAGGCGAGGAGCGCCTTCACCTCGGAGCCTCTTCCGTTCCTGAAGTCTCGGATGAAAATCAGCAGCACGAGCAGGTTCCCGACAGCCCCGGACACACAGATCCCGATCAGCAGGACCGGCACGGCTGTTCTGGTGTCCTCCCCCTGGAGAAGTTGCACTCCTCCAACGAAATCAAAAGAGGAGACGTTCGCTGCTCGATTCGAATCCATGTCTGAAAAGTTCCAACTCCTCGAAGTGAAAAAAATGTTGTGATAAAATCAAATGAAAAAGTCTGTTGTTTATCTTTGTTCCACTTTGTGTGTTTTTTCTTCTGTAAAGTCCCGGAGATGGAAAAACGACGGAGGAGCTGTCCAGCGCGTCTCGGTGCTGAAACGCATCTAATGGGGTCGCGATCGCTTCAGCAAGTGTGTGCGCAGACCGGCAGGTAGGCTATTTCAAGTGCTGCCATTTAGCATCGTCAACCACTCACGTCATGTTGTCAGTGAGCACGGCTCCAGGCTGCAGCCAGCCCAAATGTGAGCGCAGCGGGATGTGATTTACATTCAGCAGCTCAGAGGGAATCAGGGGCGGCTGCTGCGTCGAGTCAGAGGGGACCGGAGTTTACTGACGCTTCTTTTCTTTTAGTCATCTCTTTAGATCCCAAAACGCTGACTTCAATATGGAAAAACCAGCAACAGATGGCGCGTGGTGCCGCCATATGCAATGTTTTAATAATAATCACACCACAAGAACTGGAGTGTGGCTGGAAGGCATGCAACTGCTCAATGGGGACAGAAACCATTTACTTTGATTATTAATGATTCTTAATTTCATCCTCAATCTGTTTATACTTGCGAAAATAATAAGTATGGTTGTAATTGATGCCAACAATTCCCCCAGATTTGCAAACTGACAGAATTAAGAAAACAACATCTTGAATTTTGTCCAAGGCAAGTTTTAATCTCTTTAATTGTTGTGTATTGTTGTGGTCAAACTTAGTATCTAAGGTACAACGCTGAACTTTTATAGTGTATTCAAGTTTTTAGAGTGTTTTGAAATACATTCAAAGTCAGTAAGTGTCTTAATTCACTGCATGCAGATGACCAGAAGCACATCATAGCTACTTAAGTAGGTTTATATAACTGGAGTCTGTTTATTGACTTTTCTGTGCCCCTTCTTTGTGCATCCGCAACAATTATGTTTCACTGTTTATCATTATTCAACTAGAGACTTTATTTGAAAGTAAAACATAACATTGAGCATTTATTAATGAGATAATGAGATAAGATGCAGTTTACAGCTGATTTATTAGCAGTAAGTAGAGATGTAAGCTGATCTGATCCTGATCCTCTTGATGTAATCAGGATCATGCATATGAAAGTATTGATTCACCGTCAATTAAACCATTAGTTACAATTCATAAACTTTATAAAATTCACCTCATTAGAAAGAAACACCCGAAGTAAATGTGTTGTAGCATGGACCCATGAATTGGTGTATCACATGTTTATTTAACATGTTCTGTACTTTGGAAATAACAACTTGGGCCACAAATAAACTTGAATTAACCACATTGTGTCTTGTTTTACTGGGCGTATTCACAAAGCAGTTAATTTATTCATATATGAACAAACAAAAATAGACTTAATTTCACGCCACTCATCCGGCTGAAGCCCTGGCCCTGATGCCGGAGAGCCGACTGCACCGGAGAGTGTTTACTCGACTTGAAGAGCATCCGGATGGTGAAGGGGAGGGAGGGGGTGGAGGGGGGGGGGGGGGGGGGGGGTGAAGGTGGTGGTGGTGGTAATGCAAATGTTGTCACCTCCTCCAAGAGGGTTGGTTGCTAGGAGACGGGTAGCACCATCGCAGTATGGGGTTGGGGAGACGTGAGAGATACGGATGGAGCGAGTGGGTTTAAAGTGACTCTGGAGCTCCAGATCTAATGAATGAAGAGCCGCGACCTCGGTGTGATTTCAGAGGTAGAGAAAGACTCCGGTGGTATTTAGAGGGATGAAAGCACGAGCGGGGGGGGCTGCCCTCGCAGTGTGCAGCAATCAGGGATAATTGATGTGTCGTGGATTGTGCACGGCTAAGAATACGAGCAGTTCCCTCTGATTTCCCTGCAGGAGAACCACCAGTGCAGCGTGATTACAACAATACAAACCCGCAGTTCCTTTCACAGATGTACTTTTGACTTATAAGGTTCTAAGCGGAAGAGACCTGCATGTTGCATCATAATGCATCAAAAAGTACAAACTGTAAACTATAATGTACTGGGAGGTAAACTGTATCTGAGGCTGAGGAAAAAGTCATAATAAGTGTCGGGCAGTTGAAACTCCGGCCTGATGATGGTGCTGTTCAAAGGTTTGATCAAAGTCTGGAGGGTTGATCCTCTGGGGACCACAAATGTCTGGTTAACATTCTATCACAATAAAAACAATATTGTTGGTGGTAAATTGATCAATACATGAGTGAATCTAAATGAATGCTTCAATGCACAATGCTGTTGTTGTTGTTGTTGTTGTTGTTGTTGTTGTAAGTTTGGTTCCCGTCACTTAACAGAAGTTTACCTGTAGTGAGGTTATAAATGTGTCAGACTCTAATTAACGGGATTTATTGTGTTGAACACAGAACTTAAATCTAAAAAGATGAGGACAACACTTCCTTGGAATCAACAAAAAATGTATTTGTGACCTGCTGACATGACTTTGAACTCTTAGTCCTGATATGAATGAATGAAATGAGTAAGCGTGCATTGAGAAACTCTTCAAATCATGTGAGGGGGAGCAAACAAGATCTTCTCCTCCTGAGATGTTTTCATTCTGTCAATCACGAGCTCTGTTAACTTCTAAAAGACGCTTTAATGTTCTGTTATCTTCTTCCACCAGTCATCTTGAACCTGAACCGTTTCTCAACCGGGGTTTTCTGAGGATGAAGGAGTCTGAAATCCTCGGGCTCTTTCAACCCAGACCAGCTGAGACACAAGAGCTAATGTCCGTATGGTTTTCTTTTTTTCCTCCCTGCCTCCACCGGCCACTCCGGTCTACACTGCATCAGTATTGTATGAGAGTTAGATCCCTGATAGTCCCCCCCCCCCCCCCCCCCCAGGCTTCTGCCGAGCCAGCGACACACATAGTAGCAGTAAAGAAAGACGGAGAGAAGGGTCGGGGGAGTTTTTAGTACACAAACAAAAAACCCAAAGACTTACTAACTGGGCTCCAGTAATGTTCCCTTTTGGAGACGACCCGGAGTAGAAACAAAGCAGAAGTGGTTTTTCCACCATGGGGACGTCTGGCCTTATACAAGCCCAGCTTGCCAGGACAAATGTCCGTCTCCGGATCCCTTGATGTGGAAAAGCTTTTTACAGAATCAAAGAGAAAAGCAAACGCTGCTGTTTTGTAATAAGCGTCATTCACGAGGATCAAAGTTGAGACCAGGGGACGAGGTTTCCTCAGGTGACCGCCCACATGAGTCACCGGCTCCTCCATATTGATGTTAGTTCTCACAAGTGGAGAAGCGATTAGCAATTGGCTGTTGATGTGTTGCGACCCGGCCTTCATGTGGAGAGTGACTCCTTTCAAGTCCCCCCCCCCCCGTCCCCCTGCCCCCCCCGTGCCCCCGTGCCCCCCCGCCCGCCACATGGAGAGTGACTGCCGCTCCTGTAGTTGACGAGATTGACAGTTGCCAGGACAACCTGTGGATGGAGAGCACTTGACTCCGAGACGCTCGAGATGGATTTCACCTCCTCCACGGTTCTAATTTCCCAGCGTGTGTGAATGAACGTGTTGTTGGTTTGTGACGAGCTGCAGGGAAACATTAAAATCTTCATCACTGTTTGTGTTCATTTGATTCAGGCGTCACGCAAAGGGAGAAATGAGTCCCTTCGGCAAAAGGGCAGACTCCCCCCCGCCTGCAGAATAGCAAATAATTAATGTCAGACCTTTTTTTTTTCCCTTATACAGTGTGTGTTTGTTTGTGTGTGTGTGTGTGTGTGTGTGTGTGTGTGTGTGTGGCAGGGGGAGCTGGTTAATATGAAGGCTTTTATTTTTTCCTTCTCTAATCACAAAATCAAAGACATAAACAAAGACAGGTGACTGGGAATGTGGTGTCAACACTTATAGATTATCGGTTATGGGTTTAGTGAATATCATTCCAGCTTTTTAATGATTACTGGTGTAACGCTGCTTTTCTATGCAGATGAATGTGAGCTCTGTGGTGCAGCCCGCTGTGCCCCCCCCCCCCCCCCCCCCCCCCCGCCGCCTGCTGTCACCACTGATCCAGGCTCGGACAGTGACGGCTTATTACACGTCACATTTAATAAAAGCTTTTTGAGCAGCAAACCCAAGGAATACAGTTATCTCTCCAATATCCAGAGTAATGTGACAAACTTCACAGACACAGACGACAGATGATGCTACTTTGATATTTCATTCTCGTCGTGTTTTGCTTTCACTTCTTTAGTTGCTCTTCTGAATCTTATTTTACACATAAAGATTATTACATCAGTCGTATTATATGTGATGGGTTTAAATAACCTCAGATATTTGGAACAGCTCAAATAATTGAATGAGTTAAACTCCCCTTCACAATTAAACAATAAGAACTCGTATAAATGAAAAAGTCTTTGGATCATCTCATCTTGGGCCAGTGTGTTGTGTGAAATTATAAAATAAATCTATATTACAGGTTTAAGTCGAGTTAGACGTTAAAATGTTGTTGTAATAGTCAAATAAAATAATAAATAATAAATAACAACATATCACAGACAAAACAGTGACTATTTCGTATTTTACATCATGGTACAGAAGTAAAGTCATTAGAGCGACATTAATAAATAATATTAACACTGAGAAAGGAACATTTCTGCTCAAGTATGACATAAAAAGAATGTTTGATTTCCATAATAAAAGGTAAAGAATCTCAGCAGAGACTTTTAAGATACTGGTAAATGAGTGGATTTTATAATGGAGACATTCAGGGTGACAGATCGTGACAGTCAGAACACTGAGAGGTTCACTGGGCTTCAGACCTGATCTATAGAACCACTGATAGAAGAGCGCCACCATGTGACGGAAACCCTTCACCACAGCATCCCAGCTCTTTCCTCTGAATATTTCATCATTTCAAGTTTGACATGAGATGAAAAAAAACACGATTCACAGCAGCATGATGTTTGGATTCATTTACAGGGCGTCTGATTTTCCTTTTAACTTTCAAAACATCTTCTTTTTAATCCCATAATATGACAATTTGAGCAATATTGCACAAAAATGCAAAAACTGAATCATAAACCGACATATAACCCACAATATGATGTGTTGTCTGCTGGTAAATAAGCTTTTTCTTTGTATGATTAGATCACTTTATTATGTTCAGCTAATTAAAACTTATATTAATCTAGTGTTTGAGTTTCAAAGGATATTTCTTTGCTTTAGAAACATCTCTTAACAAAATCCTCAGGATCTCACTTCCTGTAAAACTGGCTGTTGTTGCAGTACCAACATCTCACCAGCAGGAGGCGACACATGAAGTATTGTGTGACCGAGGCCAAAGCATTTCCGCCTCTCAGCCACTAGATGGAGACCTTCACTCACAAGTGGATTTGAAAACAGTCGCTTGACACACGGAACACAGGAGGACACAGGAATTTGAATTTGAATTGTATTGAACCGAGAGATTTTACCGGAACCAGTTTACTGCACTGAACTGGTTTCAATGGGAAAAATGTAGTTTACAAAAGTCTTATTAAGAGATTGTGTTTTGACATCAGCAATCACCTTCGCCTGACCCTCAATCACCCACAATGCAACGTGGCTGCACAACAGAAAGTGAGCTCACCAGAAGGTCAGTGGTTCCATCCCGTCAGTGTGCCAAAGTGCCGCTGGGCAAGATGCTAAAAATTGCCCCTGACATCTGACAGTGTGTGAACATGGTGTGTGATGTAGCTTGAACTGTGAAATGCTTTGAGTGGTCGATAATACTAGAAGAACCACGTTTATCATCCATGTTTTTAAGTTGAATATGAAGTTATATGTTGCATATTTTCACAATTTGTTCAGCCATTGACTTTATCGTGTGATATGCACCCGTACATGATCTTGAATTACCCACAGTTACAATCTCCACGTCTCAAGAGGTTGATTACTTCCTAACGTCCGTCTGATAAAATCCTGAAAGCTCCACCAGGTGTTGGTGTGACTCCGTCTGGTTCCTTCATTTTCCTGAAAATAGATACTGCTTCTTGGATTTAGTGTCATAAACATTCAGCTCAACTGGCAGCTTGTTGCACATTCAACCAATCAGAGGCCAGGAGCTATTCGCCGTCATTATTAGTCCTAATTAAGCCTCTGCAATTAAACTATAGAGCTGCTCGACTGTAGAAACACACACAAGTGTTTCATGGCTGCAACTGCACCAAGAAAAAAATAATCACTCAATCCTGGTTTGTGGTAGAAAGGAGTGAAAAACAATGATCATCTAAATCTTTCTTATTATCAATAAATCAAAAAACGATTAATGTGTCTACGAACATGACCCCCCCCCCCCCCCCCACCCTAAACACACACTACAGCACCAGACGTGTACAAACCCACAGCTGTAAATATTCCACAACAAAATCACAATGTACTTAGTGACAGACATTAAAATACTAGTATATATGTGTTTATGTACCTGATTTGAAAGTATTCTGTGTTTCACTTGAATAACTTCAGCGAGTGTGACAGAACTAAACCACATTTAATGTCGAAACAAAGATCTGGAGACGCTCACAAAATAAATGTGATCCACATGTCTGCTAAAAAATAATTAAATGTAATTAGTACAAATGTGTCTTTCATGGTATTTTTAAGAAACTGGTGAAAGAGAAGAAAAGCAGCAGCAGCCGTCTATGTGTCTGTTTGTGGACGACTGTATTATAACCACACAAACACACACACAAACACACACACACACACAAGCACACGGTCGAACTGATTAAAGTTTCAGTTTTAATGCACACAATAAGAAACCAAATGTGTTTTGTTTATGTGCCCGTGCTGAGGGGGGGGGGGGGGGGGGGGGGGCTGTTTTCTATTTAATCTAGATGACTTGTATGTTCTCGCCTCTATGCACACAAGGCCCCGCTAATCTTGTTCTCCATCGGCCCCTGTGCATAATGAAAAGGGGCTTATCGCGATGCTGGCCCCGGGGTGACGTCGACTTTCTCCATTTCCGCCGAGAATAAGGTGAACGCCACTTAAACCACGTGACCGGCGGAAATCTCCCGGGACCCGTAGGTGCCATCGCCGCCTGGAATGGGAACAATAACTCGGAGAGAATAAAAAATGAAGAGTTCAATTGGGAAGCGATTAAAATGAATAGAAGCTTTGACTAGATAAGAGACATACCATTTCCTCATCTATTTAACATTCATTGAATTGAATAATCCGGTCTTATTATCGTAAATAGTCTGCATATTTACCCTGAATATGCTAATTTATGTTTGCTGCGAGCGCTCTGCGACTTAATAATTTTTTCATCACTATATGCATATCTCTGTCTTTCTCCTATAGCTGTTTTCTAAAGAGGAGTGGAGAGAGAGAGAGAGAGAGAGAGAGAGAGAGAGAGAGAGAGAGAGAGAGAGAGAGAGAGAGGGAGGGCGAGAGATGAACACAGTTATATAGTGCTCGATGTTTCTGTAACTTTTCTATTCACCCCCCCCCCCCCCCCTGCACTTTGCCCAGGGCCAAGCCAGTTACATTTCAATCAAAAGATTCATTGTAAAGTCATTATCCCAAACTAGGCCCCGATAATTGGCTGTCATTCTGCATAGTTTTGGCGCTCGGGCTCCAGGGCGAATGACTGTGTTCTTATCTTTCACTTTTAAGGAAAAATAATGGACAATTTATCACCAATCTTCCGCGGGGAAATAATAACAAGTTAAATGTCACCCTCTGTGTCGCGCCTTCCAAACGAGGCGGTGTCGCTCTGGGCCCTCCACTGATCACTGGCTGACCTGTCCTCTTCAAAGTGAAGGCACGGCGGCAGGAGGACGAACTGCTGAACACTAAAGTCCTCTGAGACACGTAAATACACACGTAATGGGATTTATAAAAACTGTTTCTTCTGTTTTCTAGATTTGTTTCTTTCTGGAGGGTTTTTAACGCTGCATGGATTTCAACATGTTTGTATTTAAAACGGCAATAAGTGATTTATCTTTAAAACCAACACTGACACAATTACATTTTTTGTGTTTTTTGTGTGTGTTTTGTGTTTCTAGCTAAGTATCAATTTCTTTATACATGAAAATAGAAAAACTGAAACTTCTCTACTGGCATTGGTGGGGGGTGTAAAAGCTTTATTTGAGATATTTGTAATTTTCAGTCCTTCAAGTGTTGGAAACGTTATCAACATGCTTACTCTCGATTCTCACATAGACTCATTCGGACATTCTACCCAGGGCCCCTCTGGAAAAGTTCCTGAAAATCTCCAGAGCAATTCAAAAATGCAGAGGAATGTAGATCAGTTAAAAAAGACCTTGAAGTCTTTAAAAAGAACAGAGTTTATCTCCGATATTCAGCGGGAAACCTTTAAAATATTGAAGAATTCTAAACAACAGCTTGGTGGATTTGTTACAGCTGCAGCTCTTCTGGTTCAGGAAGCAGAGGATCATGGGTAGTAGCCACACATCGACAGACTCCAGAGCAGCTTTCACAACAAAGCATTCGAGTTTCAGAGGGACAAAGTCGAATCCCAACCAGAACACAACCAACTGACGTCACCAGGAGCCGCAGCTGTCACCTCCTATTGTTGTGTTTTCATTGAAGACCTCCATCTTCTCCTCCTCTGCCTCTGACTCAGGCAGCAGTGACCCTGTCGGCTGCCCGGGGCCTCATCAGCAAACAATCTGAGAGTAAATGGCCGAGTGAGCTCTGGACATCAGCAGAGGACGACACTCATTCCCATTCGTTTATGGGATTAGGCGGCTGTGGCCGGTCGAGGCCGGATGACTCGTTTGGCATTCAGAGGCAACTGTGGCCACGAAGAGGCTGTTTGAACGAGGGATCAATTATCAATCAGTGGACAGGCGGCGGGGAGAGGAGAGGGTGTGTGGGTGTGTGTGTGTGTGTGTGTGTGGGGGGGGGATTAACAAAGCCATACGAGTGGTGTTGACAAACAAACCTCAGAGATCCTGTCAATGAATGCACACGGACAAACGCCTTTGGCTTTGACACTGGCCACTGCAGAAGCTCAGGTCCGGGTCTCGTGGGCAGATTAGAGGCGTCTGTGTCTGATGAGCGCCCCCCCCCCCCCCCCCCACGGCTTCATCTCACTCTGTCAACAACACAAATCACACTTTCAGAAACACATCTGCACCTAAAACCGCCCTGTGCATTTATATGTTGTTTAATGATGTCATAATTACACTGGTGTGAGTGAAACAACGACAGTGTGTGTCTGTGTGTGTGTGTGTGTGTGTGTGTGTGTGTTTGTGTGTGTGTGTGTGTGTGTGTATGTGTGTGTCTGTGTTGTTGTCACGACATCAGCTCCAGGTGCTGCTCAGTGAGGTTGAGGTTATAATTAATCTGGAATCAATTAAAAACAATCGGTGAATGAATTTTACACAAACGACTCCTGGATTAAAACATTGAAACATTATATTGTTGTTATAAATTAATATTAATATAATAATGTGCTTTAAATCAGCATTCATGGTCTCAGACTTCGTCCTGTAGATGTTTAATTGTTGTGCAAAAGAAAAATATGTAATTCAGATATATCTCCAAATGCTCATTTATCGGATCGGATATTAAATAAGTCAGTCAGAATGAGAAGTTTCACCAATTCTTTTGATTGTTGATAATTAATATTATTTATTTAATGAAGCCAACTGAGACATAAGAGGCATAAAACAAGTTTGAGGTTATGAAGTCATGAACTCTGCATATGTGACACTGTTATTGTTCAGAATATTAACTGATCTTTTGAAAGAAGCACATATCTGAGATACATAAAGATGTTTACATAGTATATAGATATAGATATATAGACTAAGGGTTTGTTCTTGTGGTACATTTGTTGTATTCATGTATGTTTGTGTCTCCTAAAATGATTGTAATGTTTGGATTTAGCTATTATTATTATTATAATTAGCAGCAGTAGTAGTAGTAGTAGTATATACATGTGTCTGAATATTTGTTTGTTTCTGCATTTTTCTACTCGTATGATATTTCAGGCAGAAAACAAAATGATGGAACAACCTGTTAAATAATTAAAAAATACATTGAAAAATCATAAAAGTCATAAAACACATGACAGAGAACAGCATTAAGATAAATCAGTTTAAAAATGGAGTAATAGAAGCTTTTATGTTTTCATGTATTTATATCTTTTAAATGTTGTTTTCCGTCTCATATTTAACCATGAGAATATTTTAATAAATCAACTGATGTCAACGACATAGAATTGAACAAGTGCAAGTAAATCAATCTGTTACTTTAGCTGCTCTAAAGGTTAAAGTCCAGATTACGAAAGATTAGTTTTTATTCATTTTGTAATGATATTCACGACGCTCACTCGATCAGATGAAGCCGACAGGTCATAGGTTTTTACATCTGTTATTCCAAAAGCAAACACACAAGCCACTGAGCCTCTTCACTGAGCACAAGTGCAACAGTCGAGCTTGAACTGGACCAAATGCTCCTGTTTGCTGATGCTAATGTGACAGAATGAAGGTCTCACGCTCCCACGGTGGGGATGAGACATTGTTCCCCGGCGAGTGCATCAATAGCAGCGGTCAGTGTGTCGGTTTGGAGGGCAGGTTGAAGGTCGCTGGGCCTCCGAGAGCAAACACACACCTTCATAATCCTGACCTTCTTCTTCTTTGCTCCCGCGGCCGCCACGAGTTGACCGTGACGGCTAAGAACCGCCGGGACGCCTCGGGCACGTTTGGGGCGAGCGCCTCAAAGTCAGGGCTGAAGACAGACAGGGGAGGGGGGGGGGGCTGCAGTGAAGGATCATGGGAAGTAAACCTGAGGATGAGTTTTTTTAAATTCTATATAAGAAGTGACGTGTAAGAAAACAACACAAACATTTGGTTTATAATCTTTTTCTCATGAGGCGGTGAAAGAAAATCTTTACACGCGAACTGAAGAACGATGAAGCTTCAAATCGATGAGCTGCAGTTTTTCTCCTTTGTTCAATTCAATAAATGATGTTGTTGTTGTTGTTGACTCCCAGGAAATAAAGAAATAACTGTATTTCTACCCCTGGTAATTAACCGAGGTCTAATGTGATATTTTATCATAAATATATCGGTTGTTTCGTAAATGGACGACGTAAAAGTGGAGCCAAAGCGTCTTGATCGCCCCCTAGTGGTTGGCTGCAGTATAGGTCACAAACCCTACCTCCTCCATCTCAACGATCACACATTTTGATCCTTCAAATGAATTTAGGAGGTTTCCATCACTCTGATCTTTCCTCAAGTGTTCATGTTTCTGATAAATTGGGTTTTCAATTCGTTATTTGAAGATATAGAAATTGGGTGAATTTGTTTCAAGATGGCGACGTTCATCCCCCGAATGTTTTGGCTTCATTTCTGGGTAATGGGACAAAGTGGACACGCGTCTTCCATCTTTATTTTGTGTTTTTAAAGTGTCACACTTTCATTTGAGCTCTTCTTATTGAACTAACTTGCTGTAAATGTTCTGAAAGTTTGATCTGAAAACAGGAGCCAGTTTACAAATATCTCTCTTTGATGAATGAGTGAGACTGAATGAAGATTTGTATGAACTTTTGCAACAGAGAAAGTAAAAGTTCACATAAATTTCCTGCTTATTGATCACATGTGTTCCTAGTTCAACATTCATCGTGTTTCCTTGACTCCAGAGTTTTGTGAACTTCTTCTTTCAAATGCCAAATTAGTTCTGGAGAAAGATCCTCCGAGCTTTAGTCTATCTGATGCACGTCAGTTTAGAAAAGGAGGTTCCACATTGCTCAATCAGTAAAATGAAATATTCATGTAGTTTCTGTGTAATTTCTTGGATGTGAAGTGTTTCCTGTTTGTGGCATTTTAGTCCCACACAGATCATCTGTCTCTGAATCAGCTCTGACAGAACGGTGACGTCTTCATGAAAGTGTCTGTAGGTGGCGCTGTGTGTTGTCCTGATGAGCCACGTCTTCCTCTTCACTTCTGCTTTTTCAAAAATGAATAACTTTCAATTTAGAATCTGTGGACACTGATTTTTCCTTTCGGACTCCAACCTGCAGGTGAAGATAATTTTAAAAGAACAAACCTTTCAAGGTAAACATTTCACGTGAGGCACATGAACTTGTTTTAAAGATTTAGCTGTAGACACTGAACAGATTGTGTTTCCTCCTCCTCATGTGTGACGTGGTTCCCTGCTCTCCAGACGTCTCTCTCAGACACACACTCCGTCCCGAGGAGGTCACGCTGCTCCTCTGCCCTCATGACCTGCAGGGGGTCAACGAGAGCAGCTTTACAAATCCTGACTTTATAAAAAACACTGGGAGAAGGTCCTCATGGGAATTAACCCTACCCGGGCAACCCCAAACAGTAAATTACAGGGGGCTTACATGATTTCTGAGTTCCCCGGGGACATCAAACAGTCGCCCTGCTCGCTCCACTTTAGATCTGCTCCTCTCTTTTGTTCCACTGTATTAGCTCAATCCCTTAAAGACTGCAGGGAGGCTGCTCGGGCTCCGTAACAGCTTCTCTCTCTCTCTCTCTCTCTGTCTGTAGGAATCACATCACTTCATCTAGACGCACGTTGATGAGCAGAGACTTAACTGATCAAATACATCCCACGTGTTAATACAACCTGAAAACGAAGGGATGATCCAGAACAAATCCAGAGCAGATGCTGATCCAAACCTTTGTTGTGAGTGTTCTTCATGCTGTTAAGTTTATGTTCTCATCCTTCTGCATTTATTAGTTTGGCTCTGTGACACTAAATTAACAAACAGAAATCTAATAAAAGCGATACCACAAATAAAAGCAAACAAAACAACACAACAACAACAGAGAATCTAAATATTAAGTCATAACAGAATGAATAAAAGATTAAGACACAAAAAGTGTTACAGAAATTCACTTTATCTATAATAAATTCAGTCTTTCAGCCTCATATCTGACAGATTTCTTCTTGTAAAACCAATAAATTATTTTTATTCTGTTATCTATTGCAGTTTAGTTGTGTGCAAAAGTAATTTCTAGGAGTAGAAGCTGAAACTCCCTCATCTTCAGTCGACATTTTTCTGTTGTGCATAAATATTTTTCGGTACCAAACCACAGCGCGGCACCAAATGGAGAAGGTCCAACCTCCAGCCGCTCTGGATCCATTTAGATTCATATGAGATCAAGATCATCTCATGATGGTCATTTAGGGATTTGACTGGAAAAGACAGTGAAGAG
>NC_070636.1:3268104-3390604 GCF_947347685.1 Pleuronectes platessa | reverse complement strand
AGTCTCCTCAGAGGAGAACTGCTGCTCTGAGTGATGCCCAGCAGGGGGCGATGTAGGCTTCAGCTGGTTTCTGTCAAACCAGAGTTCAACCCAAAAGTACTTCAGTAGTAGAAGGAAAGTGTGTGGGTATTTCTTTAACACAAAGTTGTATAGTAGTGTGGGTGTTACATTTGATTTAATTGTATTATAATTGGACAATTTAATTGTTTAAATTGTTGGAGTCTTTGACCTTTAGCAGTATTTCATAAATTCATTACATGCAGTGGTGGTAGCCGTTTGGAGATGGATGTAAAATTACCAATAGCATAGTTTTACAACAGCAAGGAACATAACACGATAAAAAATAGACAGAATATAAGATATATTATTTATAAAATATAAAAGAATAACGGATTCGGTTACAGACCTTTTTCAACATAAGTGTCTAAAGTACAGATATTTGCGGATATACATGGAAAGTACCTACAAAATCTACTATAGTAAAGTAGAGGCACATAATAAATGTAGAGTAATGAAATATATGTACTCTGTTACATCCCACCCCTGATTGCAGTGTTTATATATTAAAGTAACTTTAAATCTAATACACTTAGTGAAGTAGAACTATTTGAAATGAAAGCACCTCATTGAAAGTAGAGTAATTAAGAACATTTGTATGGTTGATTTGTGTTGAAATGAAAATTCAACCCGTGAAGAATAAAAACAGAGAAAACAAGACAATACTTTTGAGTTTTATTCAAGTGTTAACCTCATAATTCACGTGTGTGTTGCTCATTCCTGCACAAACATCATTGTGTTGTCATTTGCGTAGACACCCCGAGGATTTAGAGATGGTGTAATTGAAGTCGTTCCGAGGTCAGATGGTTAGTGACGACAATCACACACTTCAGACACACACCAGATTTGCTTTGAGAAGTATTTAATGTAATGTGATGAATCATTATTCAGAGCAACCCCATCTGTGCATCCAGGCAAATGTTAAAAACATGACATTTATCTCTAGAAGGATTCCTGATGCAAGTTTCAGAAAACTGGACTTCTACCAACCAAACCTTCTTCTTCTCCTTCTCTTTCTTCTTCTTCTTCTTCTTCTTCTTCTTCTTCTTCTTCTTCTTCTTCTTCTTCTTCTTCTTCTTCTTCTTCTTCTCCTTCTTCTTCTGCCAAAATCAGCTCTCTCTTCAGCCAAAACTCAAACTTGGCCAAGCTAAACAATATCTCAGCGTCTTCTTCCAACTCTCAGAAATTCCCACACAACTCAGGCTGCAGCGTTTATCCTCACGTTTCTATTCTGCACGTTTAATTTCTCTCCGGTGGAAAAGGTCAAACGCTTTTTCTTTTTTCACTCAGAAAAACCTGCATTCGTCGCTTGCTCCGAAAAAACTCATTTATTCTCAGGCCTTCATTAGCGCCGCCGCTAATGTTGACTTGTTATTAAAACAGAACGGACGGATTCCTGGTGTCTGAAATAATGTGACCACAACGGGCAAATTGATTTTCGTGAAAGACGTGATAACCTGGCTGTGCAGGGGGGGGGGGGGGGGTTGGAATGTTAATAAGCACGATGAGGAAAATTGAAAAAGCTTGGTCTGGTCTGGTTCAGCCATTGCTCTCTGATGGTAAATCTCTGGAGTGAAGCAGGTCGGAGCTTCAATGGGGTTTTAAAAAGAAGCCAGAGAAACATGGCTGCTGTTTTTATCTTCTCCAACGTCCTCGTGCTTCAAATGTCACGGACACACAGATCTGTTAAGAGGCCCCCCCCCCCCCATTCTACGTTTGCCACTTCAGAGCCCGTCTGTTTAGTCGGTCTTTACCTGAGTGGAAAATCTCAAGTGCTCATGTCAAAATACCCACAAGGAAACCCCCCTCTGAGAAGGAAAGAGGTTTCTCCCATGGACACAAATTGGCTCATAGAGTGATATTTCACATGCGGGCGGCAGAAACCGAAAGTTTTGAGCAAATCCGGTGACGAACAACTTTTTAACAAACTCCGAGGAGTCTTTGAGTTTCAGATGCATCGTCTACACCCGCATGAATCTACTGAGTCCTGTATGAAGCTTCTGGGTGTTATTGGTGTTTTATACAGTAGGCTTCACTTCATCAGGCTAGCTGTATCCCCTTGTTTTCAGTCTTTATGCTAAGCTAAGCTAACCTATCTTCTTATCATGCAACTAACTACATTTATCTGTTACATCTTTTTTTATTAATTTATTCTACTACAGTTATTTTTTTTTCTGTTGATGTTTTGCACCTTTTTGGTCCAATTTATATCTTTAATAACTTTATATTATTGACACTATCACCAATCTCTGCACCTTAGAACCGTACGTGCCCATAACTCTCTTACTGTATATATTGTTGTTCTACTGTTGTTTTTATATTGTTGTTTGTACAGTGCACCAACCACACCAAGGCAATTTCCGGTATGTGCAAATATACATCGCAATAAAAATAATTCTGATTCTAATTCTGATTCTGATTAATTTCAACTAAGAATTAAATTTCAGTTTGGATTTTTGCAATTTATTCGTGTGTTTTCTGACTCAATTCTGTGCTTTAGTCTGTTGTTGTGTTTTAAGATAAGATAAGTTATATAAGATAAGATAAACCTTTATTGATCCACACACTGGGGTAGACAAGAGAATACAAATATAAAGGAAAAGGCATTAGAATTAAAAATAAAACATTTAATACAAAAATGCTGAGTATGTACATTATAAACATCCGTCACTGTAGTGGTTTATATGGAAATGTAATAAAGTAAAGTGCAGTGGCACAGGAGGATTGCACGAGCAAGTAGAAAACTGTTTCTAATATTGGATAAATACAAATGTAAGGTGTCTGCTGAAGTGCCCTCGGGCAAAGGTGTTGAACCTCAAGCCACGTGAGAGCTGCTGTCTGAGTTCACATCCATAGTAAAGACACAGGTGTTGTAACTTGGTGTCGACCAGCCGGTGAATTTAAATGAATCCTCCCTTTAAACTGTTTGTCAATAGATTCATGGTGACCACATTCCTCCGGTCAAGCCGCGGCAAATTCTTCACCATTTATTGATTTTCTCACATGTTCTGAACCCCCCCCCCCCCCCCCCCCCCATCAGTCGACCTCAGGCAGATATAACCCCACACTCTCCCCAGGTCACATGAGGCCTTCCTCAGCAGCAGGTCAAGGGAGTTCAGAGAAACTGAGGCAGACGAATCAACTGGGAATAAATTCTGTCTTCCTCCCAATGACAGCTGCAGAGAGAGAGAGAGAGAGAGAGAGAGAGAGAGAGAGAGAGAGAGATGCTGGGTCTGAGTGGGGAGGGAACCAGAATATCAAACACTGAGCCGGCATTAAAACCTGAACGGACACAAGCAGCCGACGTGAGGCAGAGAACTTGAGACTTCATCTGGCTCTTTGCATGAACGTGGAAAAGTTGATTCTACAAAAACGAGTTGTGATAATCTGTGGTGGGGATGTTTCACTGTCACTGGAAACGACGCATATATCGGGAAACCCCCGTGTGGAGGCATCGACAGGATGTTTATCAATCACAATCAAGGTCGACCTCGTGACCTTTGAGGCTTTTGGAAAATCCTGCCCACGGTGCTGACGAAGGAAATGGCGCCAGTGGTTTTCATGATATGTGTCACATATCATCTTCTTCATATGCCACCACGTAGTCCAAATATCCTTCCATTGTCTGTACCGTGAATCCTTTAAGGGTCGGGGGGCTGGAGCCAATCCCAGCTGACACTGGGCAAAAGGTGGGGTACTCCCTGGTCCCCAGTGTATCACAGGCCCAACTCCCACAGAACAAACCACCATAAATTTACCAATGAGCCTAGGAGGACACTAGGAAACCTACGTGGACACAGGGAGGACATGTAACCTTCACACAGAATGACTTAGCATGGTCGTCTCACAGCAAGAGGGTTGCTGGTTCAATTCCAGTTCGGTCGGGGGCTTTCTCCCTTTCCTCAGGGAGAATGTTCCACAGACTTGGAGCCTCGACAGAAAAAGGTCTCAGGCCACGAACGCGCACACATAGAGCACGAAATCTAAAAATCAATTCTGAAATGTATTGGAAGCCACGAAGAGAAAGGAAATGCAATAATCCAAACGAGAGAAAATGGAGGCATGAATCTCAATCTCTAAGATTCTCATGGATTAAAAAACAGTTTCCTGAGCTGCAGAAAACACGAGGGGACATTTGTGTTGAGCTGGTGACTTCAGGTGAGGTCATGGTAAAAGCTGACACTGAGGTTTTAAGGCCCTTCCGGTCCTCTTATGTTGATCAATCAACAAATATATCCAAAATATGACACAACAAATGTCCGGACCTCCTTTGGCTCACATGTGTCCAGTGGGTTGGGATCATAGACTGGATTTAAAGGTTGGGTAGAGAACCAAGTCCTTACCTGTGTCTTGTGAACATCAGGTTTTGGACCATCCAGCTTTTTATATCCAGGGAACAATCAATGAGAGAAGAGACACTTATTTGACCTTTGACTATCTTTGAAAAGTTTGCTGTGTATATAAATGCTTTTATTGTTTGGACCCACATGTTTGAATTTGTTTGTGTCAATACAACAACTCACCGAGCAACTATCAGATTCAGTATCGTATTGTTTTAACAAGGTGTGATTTGATTTCTGAACTTATTTAAGTACTTTGAACTGGATTCGATTGAAAGGTGCAACATGAATAAAGTTTGAGTGATGGATTATTCTCCCTCATCTCATCAAGCTTTAACCGAACCCACTTTAACGTGGGTACCGGAGCCGATGCTGATGTTTGACAGCCACTTCGCTTCACCCCACATTCCAGCAGAGGCGTGCACGGAGCAGTGTGCACGCGCAGCCATGTGTTGAACTTCCTGCAGGAGAAGGAGGGTAGAGGCGTGACGTCGCTGCCCGCAGAGAGGCCCGTGCGGCGGGGGGGAGCCAGCCAGAGACGCGCCGTGCGGGGACCGACGCTGCCGCTACCGCAGAGCAGAGCAACGAGGGCACGGAACCAGCCGGGCGACCGCGGCGACTTCCCCCGCAGACAACCGGACACAGCACACGGCCATAATGCGGCAGCGCCCGCCGAGCCCGGAGCTGACGTGACAGCGCACAAACCGGAGGAAGCGGAACCCCCCTGTCCCCCGGTGGCCTCGGGGAGCGCGGCGGCTCGCTCGGTGCGTCTGGAGGAGGCTGCAGACATGTCCTCGCTAACCGTGGAGGAGGAGGAGCAGACATGGGTACCGACGCACGTCCAGGTGACGGTGCTCCGAGGCAGGGGCTTGCGGGGCAAGGGCAAGCACGGCACCAGCGACGTGTACGCCATCATCCAGCTGGGGAAGGAGAAGTACTCGACCGGCGTGGCGGAGAAGACCACCGAGCCGGAGTGGAGGGAGGAGTGCTCCTTCGAGCTGCAGCCCGGCGTGCTGCAGGGCGGCGGGCGGAGCGGCTACCCGGCCGGGGGCAGCGAGCTGGTCCTCACCGTCATGCACCGGGCGCTGATGGGGCTGGACGTGTTCCTGGGCCAGGCTGTGGTTCAACTGGACGAGGTGTTCAACCAGAGCCGATGGGTGAAAAACCAGTGAGTTCACCTGCCTGTGTGTGTCATATGTGTGTGTGTATGTGTGTGTGTGTGTGTGTGGTGTCAACCTGCAGATGTGGTTGCAGCTGCATGCACGAGGCTCATCTTTCTCATTCTACCTCCTCACTGTGTGTGTGTGTCTGTGTTGTGTAGTGTGCTTCCCAGTTTGTTCCCAGACATAAACACGGCTGTCAGATCGGTGCTGCTGCATCAGGGCCCTGCAGACACTCCCTCCCTCCTCCCACCGAAACACCAAACTAAACTCTGACCACAACACATCCCAGTGAGGCTGCAGATCCCCCCCCCCCCCCCCCCATCCCATCCCATCCCATCCCCACCTCCCACACCAAGGCTGGTTGTTTTGTTGTGGCTTCTCAAAATCTGGTTCTCCCAGTGGTCCGAGGCGTGACGTGTAGAGCCGGGGTTTGGATTAATGGCCTGTCCCAATTCTCTGGGATTATCTAACAGTTTCACGATCTGTAAGCTCCAGGGTATTTTTAGAATAACATGTTCTTTCGCACAGGAGCCGCAACAACCGCCCCACAGGCGTGGACGTGCACAAGAGACGGGAAGTTTGTACGCAGCCTAAACATTTCCATCTTCAGATCTCTATTATTTGGGATCAATAAGTCATAAATTATCACCAGCTTTCTGATGCTGCTGCTTGAGTTTAAACTTTTGTAATATCCTACTGTACATTTGGCCATTCGTGGCATAAACAAATACTATTTCAGTGTATATGTATGATCATCTGAGCTCCTGACGCTTGTGCTGAATTTGACCAACTGTGGTTGAAATGCAGATAAACCAGATTGACTCTCATACCGTGCACACACTGGTATGCTCCATGCCCAGTGCACTCACGTACACTTCACATGTGGAAACAGGAATTACTCGAACAATAGTTTGACTGCACAACAGCTGGTAGCAAAGACAACAGGATCAGTGACGTAATTGATAATTGTTAAGTTGTGTTTTACACTGGGAGCTGGGGCTGGCGGTCATGTGATATGAGCCTGACAAATCAGCAAAGGCCGAAATGACCCAATCACCAAGTGGTTGTCTCACCACTGTTTCTGCTCGTCCAGACTCAAAGAGTTTTCAAACTAAAAACGGGGCCAGCAGTGTTTTCTAAACTTCTCAGTTTCAGCAGCTCTAAAACTACAGAGTTGATTTGTGTTCAAAAGAAAGTTTCATCAAGATTCATGAGTTATATCCTGGAAAGTTGGTGAAAATGCCAAAAACACCCACCTCACAATGTTAAATAGAGTGAAAACTAAATCATTGATCTGCCCCTTTGGCCGGATCCACCACAAAATGAAAAAGTCAAAGTCAAAGGACACAGACAAATGACAAATGTGCAGGAGGTAGACGGGATGAAATGTGATGTGACCATGAATAAAACCACTGGAGCTTAAGACATATTCTTTTTAAGGTGTCATTGCCACAACCAGGACCTAAATGTTGGTTCTTTACAACAACCTCCTCCATCATGACATCCTGAGGTTCCCCCCCCCCCTCCCCCTCGTGGTGTCTGTGTCCTTCTACAGACGCGACTAGCACCCGACCCGTCTGTGCTTTCACTCAGATAGACCCGTGAACACGAGATGAAAGGGGAACCAGTCGCCTCCCGTCGGTCGCTGTCGCAGCCGCGTGGCCTGAAGGTTAGAGTCTGTGATGTTGCTGTGTCAGCAGTTTGGTGCTTTGGTACAGTCCCGGTCTCCACGTGCTGGTTTTCAATGAAACCAGGCTGAACACTGGCAACACTTCCATCTGGAGCCTGGACGATATGGATCTGAGGAGACGGATGTCGAGGGGTGGTATTTGGGAGTGAAACACTTCAGATGGCCGATCTATCATCTTCCTGAGATGTTCGTGTTTTACAGTTAAACTTCATTATAAATAACTACAATATAAAAAGAAAACACAAATACAATCCAATATCTAGCACTGGCATATCTGGCAAACTTAAATGTGTCATGTGGCAAACGTCCAGTATGTCTGCAAGGGCTCAAACTGGCACATTTTGATTTGCCAACCAGTAGCGGTCTCTCTTTATTTCCCCTTGAGGCAATACTCAGTGTTCACGTGTTTCAACCCTTGAGAAAAGCATCCTGACTTCTTGCTGCTTGGTGCTAAAGGAGAAGTTTGACTCTAGTTGACTCGCAGTCCCAAGCTCGATGGTTTCTATCTTGAAAAAAAGAGTTAAACACAATAATATAGTGTATTTTCAATGAGTTTTAGTCCTGGTTTGAGGATTTAAAAGACAAAGTAGAATGTTCCAGAGTGAAACCCACACTTCAGGTTTCTTCATGTTCTTTAACAACGTTATTCTCACTACCTGCTTACGTTTAACATTGTAATAAGTTTAGAACGTGTCTATTGTGCTGCTGGGAACGTGTGGATCATGTTTTAGCACCAGTACCCAACCTACTGAAGCTTTTGCTAAATGGTGACTGTCTGCACTGCTCAGCAGAATGAGGTTATTACAAATACACAGTGGGACAATTATAGAAGAGTCATAAAGTGTGAGAACCGACTCGGGGATATTTCCGACACATCTATAAGAGTTAAAAATATTAACCACGGTAGGTTTGCCAGCGGGTTAGAGAGGAACAAGTAAAACTACTGCTGTTAGGTTTGTGAGAAATATATCACATCTGTAGGATTATCAGCTGCAGATTTGTATCACGTGATGTGATTTATCACGTTTGTGCTTTATCACGTTGGCAGGTTTTACAGAATGCATCAATTTAAAGTGCTTTCTTCACAACTGTTTGCTGAGGGTGAGCTTTATTTGCGTGGGGGCTGAATGGCGGCAGTCAAATCTGATAATGAAAACAAACACAGCGAGCAGCTCAGGTGGAGGAATGAGAATACAGCAGCTTTCAATGAGGATTCACCTCAACACAAAGTCAGGGGACATTTACAGATGACTGCTGTGATCTGTCTTTTCAAAAGCACAATAAAACGGCATCACTGGGCTTGTCAGCATCACTTTCTTCTTGCAGAGGCTGAGGGCCGAGGTGTCTCCGGTGGTTCTGCCAACACTCTGTCACTTTACAGTTTGTAATATTTATAAAGCCCGTTAGAGGAGGTGGAGGCTTCAGGGTGATGTAGAGCCCGGGGTCGTATATTCCAGCAAATGGAGACATTTCAGGTGGAAGTGGCTCCTTTCTCCTGAACCTTATTTCATTCTCTCCAGGATTCATCAGTTCTCAAACAGAGTTCTTCTGAATCAGCGTGTTCCCGTCACAGTCAGTGGGAATGAAGGAGGAGGTACTGGAGCTAATGTGAGCTTGACTAGCTAGCTTGCTACAGTTTAAAACAGATGCTAACTCTTTGCAATTTTACCGTAATAACTCTACAAGGATTGAAAGGAGCAAAATGATCCGTTTGGGACTCGAACACTTCACGACTTCAGATTTGTGTTGCAGAAAATGATTTGTCGATATATTGTTTATCAATGGAAACAATTTGGATCCATCATTTAAATCCTTTATCCAGCACAAATGACAAACTGGCTTTACTGTCCTAAAAACTAAGCTTTGCTGAATCCTGTAAATCAAATTTGATGATATAATATTTAATGCAATGAACAATCTATAATAAAACACAATGCATGCACAGTTTCTTCACACACAAGCGGGCAGAGCAGCAAATCGTCCACATGACTGCTCTATTCAAAACAAGCCTCCACCCGTCTGATCTTAATCAGCTGTTGGTGCATTAGATGAAGTTCGAGTTGAACTGGCCTCAGACGGGCGGCACGAGAGGAAGCAGTGGCCGAGATGGTTTTGCATGAGGAGCTTTCAGAGTAGAGCAGATTCCTGGAACGGTGGGCGTTGAGTGAATTCCCCAAAAGGGTCTGTCGGGGGGGGGGGGGGGGGGCCTGCCAAACGTCACCAGATCTTCACAAGCAACACATTTTACTCTAAATATGAATTTTCATGAATTTTGTACTTTGTCAAACACAGTTTCCTTCATAGCTTTTAGTTGCATGTCAGGGATTTATCACATATTGGATAGTCAGTGGTTATATTATGATTTAGACGCTATATTTTAAAACTGCTCCTTTCTAGTTGTCCTGTAGACATATTGTTATTCTATGATAATAATAACTTGAATTTATAGAGCGGCTTTCAAAAGAGACCCAAGGACGATTTCCATGTGGAAGCCAATGTCTGATGTTGTTCTAGGCTCTGAGTGATACTGAACCTCCATCTGCTGAGTGAGGCAGAACTACTGTGTGTGTCTGTGTGTGTGTGTGTGTGTGTGTGTGTGTGATGTGCATCCAGAAAAACCCTCTGCTGAGAGCCGACAGACTCAGTCTGAGAGAATCCAGTCTAATGGACATTTCAGATTACATAACCGTGCGACCTGACGAGTCCTCCAGCGGCTGCGGTGTGGAGGTTCTGTGCAGTGAAGACGAGGAGATGCTTTAAAACAACTGTGCAGCTTTGAGGTGGATTCTGTTTGTTTATCAGACCAGAACAACCAGACGGATAAATCTAGGTCACTGTGACATTGTTCCTGCAGCTCGTCAAAGCCCCTTTAGCCAACTAGCCGACATGCTAATGTGAGCAAAGCAGCAAGTGTAAACAAGCAATGATAGCTACTAGAGTCAAAGTGAAGCTGTTTTCAGACAAACAGAGAATTGGCTCCGGAGTTTACCCAGAGTTCACTTTTCACACGTGCACCTGCTCCGGAGAAAACACTGAGGAACAGTTCAGTGCTCGTCTGAGAGCAGATTTGGTTTCCTCTGGATTTAACACAAATCAGATGTGAACCCAAAGTCTCTTTTAAAGGATAAAACCTTTGATTTGTTCTGAAGTGAAACTCAATGATTCAGATACAGTCGTACATGAAGAAAAGGAAACGGGTTGTTCTGCATTTCATGTTTTGTTTTATTTCCTGTTGGTTTTATTTTACCTACAGAATAACGAAATAGAAGTTATAACTTTCTTAAAGGTGGTGGTATAGAGACTTAGCGCTGGAGCTTTCTCACACAGTTCTACATTATAGGTCTGAATTTGTTGATGAAGCATTAAACACGATGTTCTCTGAACCCTGTGATGCAGGAATCTGCCTGGAACAACATAATAACTGTGACGTCCGAACGTATTATCCTTTATTACTTATTGTTCTCCGGATGCTTCTGCAGGTGCAGCACCTGCGTCTGTTTCTCTTGATCTGCTTTTTGCCCAGTGACTCATTTTACTGTTGCATAATACAAAACACCCATTTGTATTCAGTGGATTCTAACCCTAGGTTTCCATCAACATATCATTAACAGATCAAATGATTTATAAAGGAGATCAGTCAGGATATTGAAGGGTTTTTGTTGTATCACCTCAGTTAGTTTTCTGTAATTTATTATTGTTTGAAGCTTTTCTGTGCTCAAACTATTTAAATTGCTCCAGTAGGTTTCATTATAATTTCTTGGTTCTTGGAGTTTTCCACAGGTTGGAATGTTGAAGGTGCAGTGCCGGCTGTGGCTCAGGAGGTAGAGCGGGTCGTCCTCTAACCAGAGGGTTGGTGGTTCGATCCCAGTCACGCCCATCTAATTGGTGATTGCTAATTGGCACTGCTATATGGTCGACCAATGGCAGCTCGGCTCCAGCTGATGACCCCCAAAGGATAAGAGCTGTAGATGATGGACAGGTGGACACTATCTCTGTGTCTCAAATCAGATATTGTTGTCGGCTTCATGTTGTACGAGTTCTACTCACCGACGTAGTGCACGAATTCCAATACTAAGAGGGAGCTGCCGTCCCAAAGAACATGGCCAATGTGCACTCATCGGAAATGATGATAGCTAGAATATCTGCCGGCTGCTCACCTCATTTAGAAGTTCATGTTTTGCTATCGTGTTCTCCTTCCTCAATATCCGTTTTTCGCAAATTTGAAAATATACTCTTTTGCCACCGAGCGAAGCGTCCAGCATTTATATTGAGACGCCGCTTATGACTCAATTGAACCATTCCCAGTCTTTCTGTCACCTGGTCCCTGACGTGTGGTGCGAGGACACAATGCCCGGCTGTTATCACGAGGGGAAGTTAACGGTGAGGTCTGAGCTCATCGCGTCCAGATGTGGAATGTGCTCTGGGACTCGCAGCCTGTCTGCTACTTCTGCTGAGGAGGCAGGAATCCAGGCCAGGCCGTTACCCACAGTGCTCCTGGAGGGTTCGCTGGCCTAATTCTCTGAGAGACGTCTAACAGGAAGTGTCAAATGAAGCTCGACTGAAGTGGCGCCGTTTAACCGCCTTGCATCTTTTCGGACACACCAGGTTTCTGGGGAGTAGCCGAGGGTCTTGGGTTCATTTGGACTTTGCTGCTAACATTTCTGCTGAGTCAGCTTGTTTAATTGGCAGACAGAATAACACTTTATATTCATCAAGGATCTAATGTCTGTTGGGGACTCGCTTTGGACAAAAATACAACTTTCTAACCTGGTTTAAAGCTTCAGAATTTCCCTCCACATCTCGGATTTCTGTTGTGACCATAGACTTGTTTATAAGTCTGATGAATAGTCGTTGATGATAGAGTTGTGTAAGTGATATAAGGAACTGGGGATCTCATCCAGGCTCTATAAAAAAGTGGAATGCACAGATTTAAACTTTCATCAGTGACAGATATTTAAACGCTGTAAAGAAGATTGACACCAACTGTCTCTGTATTTAGCATTTCGAGGGGTTGTTCTCTACTTGACTACTTCAATAGATCTTCCATCATGTGGAAGTGTAAATAATTCCGGGATTCTGATATTCCTTCAAATTTGTTGCACCTAACAAAGATCTTAAAATTGACCTTGTAGAACGCTGCAGAACCCTGTCGATCTTCCTGCATATGGATTATTTCAAACTTGGCATGAGATGGAAATTTGCCTTGTAGACTCCTTCATCTGCTTATTTACATGACATCTCCTACATCCTACGATATTCCAGGATTTGTGAACTTGCGTAAAATTCCAAAAACCAGAGGTAGTTGTCCAAGATGGCGACACCTCACCTCACATATTTGTGGTTGACTCCGACATATTTGGTGAATAAAGCCCTGAATTCCTCAGCTGACACCTTTGCCCTTGGCACCACTTTTACTCCAGAGAGCCTCTTTCCTCTGGATCTGAAGCCGCCCAGGCTCCCAGATCCCCACTGAGCCCGAGCACACGCTGGATAAAATAAGCTGATAGCCTACTTGTCTCGTCATTTCATTCCTGTCCTGTTTTCTAGAGCAAACCACTTGCTCCACAGAAGACGTGTACTTTGCAAGCTGAAGACCAAGCCGGCAGCTGGAAGAGGAAAAACAGAACCCGCCCTCTGCTCCTCAGTGGGTCAGTGAGCAGGCCCGAGAGGAGGAGATGCTGTCACGCTGGGACGGGGTGGAGTGTTGTGATTTCCTGTTTTTGCAAGATGGGGAAGCAGATATGCTGTCATGCTCTGCCGCTCTGGAAGGGGATTGTTCACACACACACAAAAAAAATACTCGTACTGACAAATTAAAAAGGAAAAATATGTTTGAGCATTTGCAGATTGTTGTTTATTACCCATAATGCTTCACAGTGCCAGGTCAACAGCCTGGTGGAAGTCGTGCAGGCGTCTGTGTGGGACGATGCGTTTGGGAAACCGGCTCCTCTTCTGTGACCGGCTGTTCTGCCCGAGCAGGCCGGCTGTTTTTGTTCTGTGCCACGTTTGTTTCCTTACATGCGTTTGTTTTGTCGTCGTCAGGCTTGTTCATGCATCACGTGACCCACAAGCCCAGGTGCACGTGTATAAATAGACCTTTGCATCGTCTTCAAAAAACAGAAGACAGTTTTGTGGCTGATGAAAAATTGTAAACGAAATGGTACGAGTCAGCAGAGGCAAATCATTTCCTGCGTGTCCTGTGTTATTCAGCCTGCGTGGGTTGAATTAAATATAAAAACTTTAAAGCATAAATGCAAATAAATCTCAAAACTGTTTGTGCGAGTTCTTCTAGGACTTCTCAGACTAAGAGTAAGAACAATTACAACGTGTGGACGGTGGAATCAATGATGGCTGCTCTAGTAGTAGCTTGACGTCTGCAGGAGAGAACCTCACCCAGCTCCCGGGTGCTGTGTCTGGAATGTGAGCCCCACCTCGGAGGCAGGGAGTTGGCCGCCCGGTCAGGAGGAGGAGGAGGAGGAGGAGGACTGATACTATTGTTGGAGCATCGGTGTGAAACTCGAGTCCACACCTAGCCGGCATCTGAGGCGGCGAATACAAGCACAGTCGCCGGAGCAAGAGCCGACACCAAAAAAAAACAAATATCTGCCCTGCTTCAGATTGAAAGAAAAGAAAAGAAGAGAACAAACCGGTTTGAAGCTCAGGAATTTACTTTGCTAACTCACTGCTTGATAATCTGGTTCCAGGATTTGATTTGACGAAATGTAAAAGCATCACCTGGATTAAAACTAAGCCTCTGTCAAGTTTAACAAGTACACAAACTTTGACACTGCTTGTATCCACACGGGAGTGTCGCTCCTCCTCTCGTTTCCCTTCTTGACAAGTGGGTTTCTGAACGTGTGTTTATGTGACGTGATGTTTTGTTCCCGTGCAGCTTTGAAAAGCAGCAGCAGCATTCCTCTCCTCTGTGCTGCGGCTCCACCTGCTTGTTATTTCTGAGTCGCTCTGGAAGCTCTGGCGTTTTGTTTTGTTAATTGTTTTTCCGCGGCCGCGTAGTTTCCCGGGTGTCACCGTGTTGTCAGGGCTGAACTCGAGGCCGGCGGCTGGATGATGACGATGATTATACAACAACCTACACTTACACTTAGTGTTTTTACTGGAGCTGAAAGTTTTCATGTCTCTTTTTCCTTTGTGATCAAACAAAACCAAAAAGGGACCTGGAAGCAAAGCCACTGATTTTTGTTTGTGACCAAGAGACCCGTGGGTTTGAATCAAATCTCTTTCTTTAGTGGTTTTTAAACTGTCCTAGCTTCGTTCCTTTACAGCTACAAGTGAAACGTATCATTTATTCTGTCATAACAAAGTTTAAATCTGCCGGGAACCTCAAAAATTCCAAAAATGTCTAAGTTCCTATAAAAGAAGAACAAACCTTTTAGCAGTAATCTCTGCTCAGGGTTGTAAAAACGTTGTTTCACTCTTTATGCAGCAGGAAAAATGTATAAGAAATAAACCTATAATGTGGATTTTAGGGATTTTTTTATCAGAACTTCAACTGCAGATTCATGTCGTGGGATCACACACAGTAACAGCTCTCTGCTCAGTTTACTTTCACGTGGGAGCTTCCATTCCTCTGCTTTTACTTTCTAACCTCTGTTCTCGGAACATTTCTCAGTCGCACATTTGACGTTCCACAACACGACATTTAGATTTTCTTGTTGACTCGACAGAACAGGATATTGTAGTCATTCCTGAAGTGTCACCCCCCCCCACACACACTTATATCTCTGACATCCTGTTTTATATTTCTACATTAAATACTACTTATTTATCATTAAGGACAAACAAATAAAGCACATTTAGGGAACTGATATCTGGTGGAGGTATGTGCTTATATAACTCGAGCTCCATTGTAGTTGTATGATATTAAGAAAGTAGGGTATATACCTTTGCACCATACCAGAGAAGGATTGTGTATTGTGGCAGGTATTTGTCATCCTCTCGATGCAGCAACTCGGAGTCTCTGTGGTCGGGGTGCGATTTGAAAATAGCCCGGCAGCACAGGAAGTGAACAAATAACAGCAGCTCTCGGTTTGTCGCCCTCGCTGCAGCGGTACCCCCCCCCCCCCCCCCTCCCCCCTCCTGTTGGCACCAAGTGTCAGAAACATGTGTTCGCTGGGGGGGGGGGGGGGGGGGGGGAATTTTCCTCTTTTTTCTTTTAAAACCAGTCACAACAGACCAGATGAGACTTTCCCATGAGTCACAGGGAGGTGTCACGGTGTCATTGTTCCTCGCAGCGTGAGCCGGGCTTCTAAGAACCGCTGCTCTGTGCCCGTCCGGTAAAGGAATCTAGAGCAGGGGGGTGGGGGGGGGGGAATCTGGTTTTTACTGAGGGTCTGTTGTTGTGGCTATGTGGGACACGCACCGTTAAACCAGAGATCACCATCGTTTCACTTCTTTGTGCTTGTCTAACGCGGTCTGATTAAAGAACAAGAGGCTTCCCCAAGGCATTGTGGGATGTTTGACCACACACAGTAGTGTGCGGTTAGTAGGACAAACACACACACTCACTCAGACATTTTAGCCCATTGCTTAATTACAGTCATTCACGTCACTCAATGCCAAACTGTGTGTGTGTGTGTGTGTGTGTGTGTGTGTGTGTGTGTGTGTGTGTGTGTGTGTGTGTGTGTGTGTGTGTGTGTGTGTGTGTGTGTGTGTGTGTGTGTGTGTGTGTGTGTGTGTGTGTGTGTGTGTCTCCAATTATTTGTCATTTAAATATTTATTCAATCAGAAACACTGGATCTTCTTGTATAATAACACGTCATTAGCTTTGACTCTGATAAAGTCTAAACACTACATTACCCATGATCCTCCACAGCAGTTGCCATGGAGAAGAATTAAAAAATGCTTTGTCATTATAGTGGAGAACAAAAGATGGAGGCTGGACTCAAAGTTTTTTTTTATATATCCAAAATAATCCAGCAATTAATTGTTTTCAACTGCTGATCGTCCTGTCAGATTTCTTAGGGATGTTGGATTCTCTTTAGTTTTTTATTAATTAATATAAATTAATAATGAATTTGTTGTTGTTCGTCTTTCATATAAGATTGAAGCTGTAGAAGAGCTCCACCTGTTGAGTCATGTTGACTATGGGAAAAATAATACATTTAATATTTAATTAAATGTTAAATGTTTAAAGAGAGAAAGTTGTGGTTATTGAAAGAATAAAATCCTCATCATCATTCAGGATTTTACTTGATAAAAGACTCAAACAGTGAATCAATAATCAGAATTGCTGCTGATTAATTCTATCGTCTTGCTAGATGACCTCAGGGAAACGTTCCAAACCATTTCCATGTGTTCTGTTGCAGGTGGTACCGACTCAACTCCAAAACCGGGAAGAAGGAGAAGGAACGAGGAGACATTCAAGTCAGCGTCCAGTTCACCAGGAACAACCTGACAGCCAGCATGTACGACCTCGTGATGAAGGACAAGGGCACCTCCACCTTCAATAAGCTCAAAGAACGCATGAGGGGGAAGAGGAGATCCAGTGAGGAGGACTCCTCCTCGGCCGTGGTGCCCGGTGGGAACGGCTCCGGGAGTCGGGTTCGGACCCGGCTGCCGAGCGATGGAGGCGGTGAGGAGGACTACGAGGACGACGAGGGGGGGGAGGCCCGGCGGAGCAAGATGAGGACCTTCTTCCTCCGAGGGAAGCTGAGGAAGTCGTCGGACACTCGCTCCAGCACGTCGCTCGGCTCAGAGAGCAGCGAGTCGTCTCGGGGGGGCAGCCTCAGTCCCACAGCCGGCATCAGTGTGGTGGTGTCTGACCTCTCCAACTCGCCCAGCAACAGCAGCAACCTGACGGCAGACTACTCCCCAGGTGAGAGTCCCCAGAGGATAGACCAGGATACGATTCAAGTTTCAGAGAGCCTGAAGCTGTGTTTTTTTTATTTCTTTCCGCAACACTCAAATATATTAAAAGTCAGTTTTCATTAGGGACGGGAATCGGCAGGGACCTCCCAATACGATACTATCACAAAACTTAGGTGGCGATACGATATGTATTGCGATTCGATATTACGATTTCTTGCAATTTCTTTTTGTTATTTTTTTTTTTTAAATACTGGACCATGGAAAACAGTTGAGTCATACCTTCAAATACAACACAGTCAAATTCACTTAGAGCTTTACAATTTTTTTTTCAAATATCAACATTAACTGACTGCCGGGCAGCCAATAGAGAATATAAATAAAAATTTGCCCTATTATTGTATAGTCCCTGTCAACTGCACACAAACTGACAGATTAAGAAGTGTATACCACTTAGGCTACTTTTAAACAATAAATAAAAGGTAAATTAAATAGAATGAATAAAAGTTTACTTAAAATATAGACTTTGAAATAAACAAAAAGTAGTTTTCATTCAATTTATGACAAAGAAAAAGATTAAGAGATATTTGAGAAGCAGCGAGCAGCGACCTGAACACCTGATAATAAACAATTCAACGATTTGTTTCAGTTCTAATCTGCTGATGATTGTTTTGAGTCCAGAAACCTACAGAGGTCTTAATCTCTGTTGTACAAAGAGCAGGATAATGCAGCCTCAGGTTTTCAGTGGTGAGCAGATCTCACTCATTCAGTCTATATAAGATCTTAGATAACACTCCAGAAGCAGAAGGGTTTAGTTTGTGTTCTTCATGAGGTCGCCTCCCAGTCGCGTCTTACTCTGAAAAGGAAGCTGCGTTTGTGATTGGACGGTGAAACGGAAAGTTCTCAGTTCGTACGTGCAACAGCCAAAGTGAGTGTGAAACAGGAAGAGGCCACAAATAATCCACTTTTATTATATCGAGTGGGTTTCATCTCCACCACTTCTTTATGTACTTATCACATTAGCTCAACAATTTATGCAACGTCTGAGGACTTCTTTTTTTTTTTTATCAGATTCTGTTTGAGCTCATTTATTAGTGTGATGACATTTTAATAACACTCTTTATTTTTATCGCACTTTCCTGAACAAAAAGCTTCACAGGGGGAAAACATGGAGATTTAAAGAACAGCGATCAAAATGAAAGAAATATTATCAGCAACATTGGTTTAAATTTTTAATATAAAATACTTGGTCCTTATCATCCAGCTTTACAACCACAGTGTTGTTATAGTGAGAATAAATTGGGGTAACGTGTGAGTCTCCACTACACAACAGACCCACAAAGACTTAATTAAGGGTGAGTTGTGGAGCTGCTGTGTCTCGACAGCCGTGTGGACTGTGCGGAGGTTCGAGCTCCTCTGAGTGTCGTCTGCTCTGTTAAATCGCCTGATTGCAGAGTTACAGGGAGAGAGAGAGAGAGAGCGACTCTGCACAGTGAAGCACAGAGCAACGCTTCCCATTATACAGGAAGTGAGTAATCACACAGAGGTGAATTAATCCAGAGCTACTGACCCAGCCTGCTGTGAAGAGCCTGGAAGTCAAAGCCATTACAAGGTGTTATCACCCGACTAAGCTGCCTGTAAATTTAATTTAGCAGAGCCTTTGATTACCTGCATCCATTTTCCCACTATCTCTGTTTCTCGTTTTTTGCAGAGCACACGGAAAACACGTCGCCCAAGTCGTCCTCGCTCAGATGTGACTCCGGTGACGAGGCCGGTGAGATCACCATAGCAGTGCCTCAGCTTACTGTTAACGGAAGCCATGCTTACAAAGTCCAGCCCCTGGACCCAGGCTCAGGAAAACCCGTCGACTCTTTAGGCCTGGGACTGTTGCAGAAGTCTCTGCCCGTGTCGGTGTCGCTACAGAACCTCAGCCCGAGGGCGTCCGCCGACCCTCAC
Organism: Pleuronectes platessa; assembly: GCF_947347685.1. Taxonomy (NCBI): domain Eukaryota; kingdom Metazoa; phylum Chordata; class Actinopteri; order Pleuronectiformes; family Pleuronectidae; genus Pleuronectes; species Pleuronectes platessa. The sequence goes on along the minus strand of NC_070636.1, from coordinate 3,371,573 downwards.
AAAGCCCCCGGGGGCGACGGGCGCCGCTGGTCCTTTGACAAACCCGGCGAGGAGGAGAAAGCAGCCATAGCGGCGGCTTTGGAGCAAAGCGGGCCCATGCAGGGTGAAGAGGAGGAAGAGGAGGAAGAGGAGCGTTTGGGTCGGGCCGCTCTGTCAGAGAGCCAGGGGAAGAAGCAGAGGGGGAAAGGGTCCAAGGACGGGGCGGAGGGGGCCCCCGCGGCCACCCCGGAGAAACACAAGGGCTGGTTCGGATCCAAGGACTCGCACTGCAAACCAAGGTGAGATACACACTGTGATCACAGAGGGAAGCTAACGACACACTGACCCTTTGTTACAGCATCAAACAGGTGATGGATTTTCTTTTAGTACATTTCAGTATAAATATGAATGAAATCAGTTTGGTGAAAAGCAGCTGACGCGCTCATGAGCCTGTCGGGAGTTTGAACCTGCACTGTTTGGAGTCCTCTGCTTCTCAACTCAACCGCTCGGGTCCGATCACACGTGACCTGTTCTGCTTGAGTTGTGTTCTACTTGTGTTGTGTTCTACTTGAGTTGTGTTCTGGTAGAAAACGTGTGTGTGTGAAGGAATGTGTTTGATGTGCAGGCTGACACGTTCGCAGCAAACGTCTAAACACAACTTTACTCAAGGTGATGATGAACTAACTTGAATTAATTCTATCCAATGTTAACTTTGTCTATTTGGTTTGCTTCATGTCCCGTCTGCTAACATGGCGTTTGAGAAGGGTTTATGACCTATACCGCAGCCAGCCACCAGGGGAGCTGTGGGGAGCTGTCGTGTCGTCCATCTTTATATACATGGTTAGCCTAGCTTAGCATAAGAACTGACAACATGGAAACCAACCAGCATCGTTTAATCTCAGAAAACTAGCAGCTAGTTTGTTAAGTTAAAGAAAGAATTATCTCAGCGTAAAGATCTGATAAAACTTCAAGACGTAAATTCGTAAATCGTCCTCTGCTCCCTGAGGGTTCAGTTTCAAACTCCACATCCACAGTGTCATCATGTCGAACTGGATCATGGTGGTTGTTTACTTTTCACTTCCTGCGTGCCGGCATGGTGGCGAGACGCTGCCTCCAGCTTTGTGCACCCCCCCCCCGGTCTCTGGTTACAGCAGGTATCTGCAATGCAGATGGAGGAGGGCGCTGCTCTCGAGAAATTAGCTCCATGAAGCTTGAAGCTTCGCAAACGCTGTAACACGGTTCAGAGAGAATCCCAGTTGCATAGGAAAGATGAGGATGTGGGCTGGAGTGTTGGTGTCTTATGGGTGTGTGCGTTTGTGTGTGTGTGTGTGTGTGTGGGTGTGTGTTTCCACTTCGAACACAAACACAATCTGAAGTGGGTAATTTAATTGGGAGCTGTCGCCTGCTGCTCCGAAGGTTCTTTGTGTTGGTATCTAATATAAATCAAATCTTTAATACCAGGTCTCCAAAAACACTTACTAACAATAATTTTGAATTTTGTATCAGTTCATTGAACCGAGAATAAACAATCACTGAGTCATAATATTTTCATCCGCAGCAGAATAATGTTCTGATAAGCGCCTGCTGCTCGAAGCGAGCTCAGCTATTCTGGACCATAGTAAACTCAATATCCTTCTGCCAGCGCTGTAACTTTAGGTTTTCATCGGTTACACAACCACACACTTGGATCCTCGGGGGGGGGGGGGAAGTGCCAAGTTGGCAGCGGTAGCAGAAAGTAATCATAACACTCAGCTGCAGCTCCTGCAAAATATCAGTGAAAACCCAGGTGAGGCACAGGAACACGTGTTTTAGGTGCGTGAATGTACAAGAAGAAGGCGTTTTAAAAAGTAATACAGTCACAGACGAGGACTTTATGTTATTATAAAATGTTTCCAGTTAATCTAACGGCTGGTTTTACATTTAAAATTGGGGTCAAAACTGTTTTAGAACCCGACCAGCGTATCAGTTGGTCGTTAATATACCAATGTGAGCCTTTCACAGATATATCAGCTTTGTGTTTGTTGATATGAACATTTTATCTAAGTCACAGATTCACACGAAAACAGCAAAGAATCCAAATATATATTTCTTTGACATTTTTGTTGATTCCTCAGAGAATAATTTATGGATCTTCATGATTATCCTTCTAATTTCTCATGAGGATTATGTGTGATTTGGTGTCGATTCGAATAAAAAAAATCTGGATCTAGTGAATTACAATGTGATTTCATAAGAGGACTGTTGGGCTTTGGCAGAGATATTGTTATCTGCCCCCCCCCAAAGAAATCCCTAAATGTGAAATGAGACTGAAAACCTCCTGCAGACGAACGGTCCCATGAGCCATCCTCACTAATCCAGAGGACTTTGTGCGTTTCCTTTCACAGCCTGGTGGTGTCACCTAAACTAGACCCCAACACTGATCCCCTCCCCTCTAGTCACCCCCCCTCGGGTCCCCCTGTCGATCTTACCTCTCTGGTTTCTCCGCTGCATCCCACTAACCCCTTCTGCCGCTCGGAGACCTCCCCACCTCCCATATCCCCCTGCAACCCTTTCTTCTCTGTCCGCAAGCACAACCCTTTCTATGACGACATGCTAACCACTCAGGACCCAACACCCACATTGCCTCCTCTGCCCTATCTCTCCAGCTCCCGGCCCCCCATAGCTCAGCTCTTTCCGCCGGCGAGTAACCCCAGCCACACCGTGACCTGTGACAACCCAGCCACAGAGGACTCTGTCGTTGGCACCGATGTTGCGACGGGTGACGGGATGGCGGAAGTTGAGAAAGGTCTCCTTCCTCTTGCTCCCACGGATGGAGAGAACCCTTTAAGCAAGGAGTTATCCAACCCTTTAATGTCCGCTGGGCAGCTGGAGTCAGAGTGGGACGAATGTTTTGAAGAGTTTGCAGCTGGCAGGCTCCAGTCTCCAGAGGACCTGAGCACAGATTGCAAAACACAGCAGAACACGCCCAGTGACCATCCGCTGGAAAACTGCAATAATAAAGAAACGTTACTGCCCATAACGGATCGGAACACTAGTGAAAGTGACGCACTACATCATCACCCCTGCACGACAGACCCGTCCGACGCTCAAGAAGCCACTGACGCATTTGCACATCTCCTTGAAACAATCCCAGAACAGATCATGTCTGAAAGCGACAACACAACTTTGAATCCTCCTCCTGATTTATCAAAGCTTGACGCCTGCACGGACACTAATCAAGCTAGCAGTACCACTAACACTAACATGCACCAGACCCCCTGTAACACCTCGTCCACACAGCTCATCAGCAGCTCCCCGGATCCTGCTTCATCAGGTCTCGGCAGCTCGGTCGAGGACGACATCCACTCCGGTCTTTCTTCTTATGCCGATAGACTTTCTGCATCCTCCTCCTCCGAGGAATCTGAGGCACGGAACTTTGAGAGCAACATTCAACATCCTGACGCCGCTTTGTCCGAAAACCAGAAGCCCTCAGAGTCCGTAGATGACATCACCGACCGGTCAAACGATTGGACGGTGTTAGAGGTCGCACAGGAGACTGTTGTTCAGCAGCAGGATGGGGATGGAGGTCCGGACAATTCAGAGGCACCACAGTCCCCGGTGATTCCACATCAGGAGTCTGAGATCACCGCAAGAGAGTCAGACACTAAAGGTGAAGAAACGGAGACACTAAACCTTCACGACGTCCCGGACTTGTTGCCGAACGTCTCTGAAGTACAACTAGAATCCAACAACTCTTCACAGTCTGATGTGTTCAAAAGCCTTATTTTGGATTTCTCTGAGGAGTTTAAGGATAGTTCTGGAAACAACAATACAGACGTCAACATTCTTGTGACTCCAGATGATGAGTTCTCCTCCAAGCTCCCATCGCTGTACGTCCTGACCTCCTCCCCTGATCTGAAGCAGCGTTTGTTGGACACCAGTTTAGGACGACCGGAGGCGAGCCGGTCCAGTCCGGTGTCATTTGGGGCTTTCGGTGAAACCAGACCCGGCCTGGACTTCGACAGCACACTGTTGCACACTCAGGTGTCGGATCAGAGCTCCAGCAGCTTCCTCCAAAGCCTTTATGTCAGCACCGACTCGCAGGATTACCAGACTTGTGTGTCTCACTCGTCCTCCAGCGTCTCGGAGCTCGACGAGACGCCGCTCTCTGCGAACTCAACGCTCTGCGGTGAGCTGAGCGACATTCAGACACCTGCTGACGCTGCTCTGGGCCTAGAGGAGTCCACCGGTGCATCCTCGTCATCGAGCAGAAAAGTCAACCAAACCAACAGATTTGAAGAATATGATGACAAGACAAAATTCATGATGGGGGAGGATTTTGATCTAGAAGTTCTTCCTGCAGCACTTACAGACTCTGAGGAGAGCTGCGGTCCAAAGAGGCTCGGTGAGGAAAACCAGACGGATGACGAGTTCTCAAGATCTGCTGTGCTCCACCGCTCCCACTCCGAGGGAACCCTGACGCCCGGCTTTGACGAGCTCCTCCTGCCCTCCTTCGGGAGCGACCCCGGTGCGATTCAGGAGTCCTTGTCGGTTCCACCAGACCTCGCTCTCCCCTCTCTGACCTCCTTTGCTCCCTCTTTAATGCTAAGTAGCTCCTCTCTAGTGCTCCGCTCCTTCCCTCCCCTTGCTTTGGCGGGGTCACCACCCAGCACGGCTCAAGCTGCTGAGCCCGAGGAGACCCAGGAGCAGCAGCAGCAGCAGGCAGCCAGTCAGCAGAACAGGTGAGGTTGCATATGCTCCGTGAGAAGGTGGAGGGGATCCAGCTTCCAGAAATTTCTATCCTGTTGTCTTCTTCAGTCTTCTTCTGCCGCTCCGCTTCTGCCGGCTTTTCTTCTGAGTCGCCAGCTCTCAAGGGGTTTCTCCTTTTGTGGTGTGACCTTGTCTTTTTCATCACTCTCACACACACACACACACACACACACACACACACACACACACTGGTGTTAACAGGACTCTTCTGCAGGTGTCTTGTGTGTGGCAACAAGAGGGGAAAAGGAGCCTCAGGCCAATTAGCAGTTATTATTTTGCCCTGATTCCTTCCGCCACACACACACACACACACACACACACACACACACCTCCCCACAGGGCCGGCAGACACACTCATTTGCCAAAACCTCCACCAGGAAACCAGGCTCGATTTCGAGGCGAACAAGGTGTTGTTGTGTCACTGATAGCATTTCCTTTTCACCTCGGGGTAATAACACATTTAACACACTTCTCCCTGTTTGATTGCACTGACGCATGCAATTAAATCTTTCAGTTTTGAGCTCATTTAATTTCAATTTTCACCAGCGTTTCCTGTAGCGAGGACTCTCACCCTGTCTAACCTGCATCCATGTCTGGTGCCACGCTGCAGGTCTACAGAACAGTCTGATATAGGACAATGATGGAGCCTGTACATTTAACACCAGGGCTGTCGTGGCATGACGTTAAATAAGGTTCCTTCTCAATGTAGGTCACCGACACGGGGGTTGTTTATCCTGTGTTATTGTAATGTAGTTTTTTTTTTTTTATTATTAATTTGCTGAAGAGAGAGATTTAATTTGAAGTCAATGGTTGTGACGCTTCCCAAAGGAAATCAACGTTGTGATCTCTGTGATTTTCAGAATAAAAGCTCAGTTTTTAACCTTGTTAACTTCTGAACCCCTGCAAAATAAAGTGAAGTGTAGTTTAACTGAAGAGTGATGTCTTCAAATTCACATTATTTGATTTGAAGGATTTTTAGATCTAAGAAGACTTTCGTAATAAAGCCGTCATTTGATCAATCTCAGAAATAGATTTATTCGAAATATCTTCATCGCTCTTGATCCCTTTGCTCTTGATCTTATTTTAACTGAAATATATATATTTTGATTAATTTCCATTTTAATCATCGTGAAGATGTGATAAATGGTCAAAACCTCCAGAAAAGGTTGTAGTCAAACCTTGACGGAGGAAAGAAACATGTCATACGCAGATAAAATGACCAAAGACCTGCAGTGTGGTGACCGGACCGGGTTCCTTACATCACTTAGAAGTATAACAAAGGTGTGTGGCTGGCATCACGTGTAATACCTGACTTTATGTACTGTATGTATTTCTGGCTGTTGTCCCGTCCAGCCCCCACCCAGTGAGGCCCCTGACCACTGCCATGCTGGCTGAGGAGAAGCGGACTGAGGGCCGGTCAGTGCTGGCCACCGGCCTGGAGAAGCTCAAGTCCACCATCCACCCAGGGAGGAGCAGCCAGGTCAGCGAGGCGGAGACGGACAGGAGGAAGGTGCAGTACATCTGTCATATTAATCAACTGAATACAATGAGAAAAATAGAAGAAATTCTATATTTATTATGTCTTATTTTGCATTATTAGTGTCAGAAAGTGTTAGATTTATATGATTTCTGAAAAACTCAATCTGAGAACCCTCATTTATCCGGGAGAGGAAATTTGGTTTTGTTTAAGTTGTTTCAGCCGAGAACAGAAATAAAAACAGACATTAACAATAAATAGGAATAAAGAATAATAAAGTAAATACAATAATTCAAAATGTATAAATCAGAAGATGATAACAATAACCGAACATTAACAATAATATTCATTTGAACAATAACAGTTAAATAGATTAATCATTTCTACCTAAAACTAAGGGTAAACCTGATAATGGGATTAGTGACTTTAATGTATTTACACAGATAATCTATTTGAGTTAAATGAACCATACATTTCTGTTATGAGGCTCTATACTTTCATAACTTACAGATTGATAAATGAAAACTAAGAACGTTCCATCACTGAGCGAAACGCATTATTCTGTTGGCACAGAAAACCCAGATCCTGTTGATTAATTTCAATTTAATCTTAATTGAATTTAACAGAAAATGTAAATATTGATTCAATTTAAAACCATAAAAAAGCCTGGATCCGCCCCTTTGTCCAGATTCTTTCTTCTTTCTCGATCCTTTAACCAAGTTTTGTGGAAATCTGTTCAGTAGGTTTTGTGTTATCCTGCCGTCAAATGGACACGGGGTGGAAACATAACCATCACACCGCTCTTATCCTCTGCTGTCTCTCTCTCTCTCTCTCTCTCTCTCTCTCTCTCTCTCTCTCTCTCTATCTGACTCTCTCTCTCTCTCTCTCTCTCTGACTTTCTCTCTCTCTCTCTCTCAGGCTCAGTCTCTGACGGAGGGGGCGGGCTCGTACTACCACCTGACCCACAGCGAACTGGTCGCCCTGCTGGGGCAGCGGGAGGCGGACCTGCGGCGGCAGGGGGCGGAGTTCGAGCGTCAGCGGGTCCTGCTGGCCAAGCGGGAGCTGGAGCTGAGGAGGCTGAAGCCGCAGGTTCGAGACCTGGAGGACTACATCGACACGCTGCTGGTGCGCATCATGGAGCAGAAGCCCACGCTCCTGCAAGTGGGCTCCAAGCTCAAGTGACAGAGGCAGGGGGTGGGAGGGGGGGGGTGGTTTGCAGTCCGATCCTCATCTGTTCACTCTTAACCTCCACAACAGCTCTTTAGTCTTTTCACTGCTACGCTGTCCTTTTTGATACCAATATTTAGGCACCGAGAGACGTCGAGGCCACGAGTCCGGGCCGGCTGAAGGTGGCTGGGGCGGTTCTGAAGGTAGCGGGTCCTCAGGTTGCTTTCAGGTTCACACGGCACGTTGTTTCTTTTTACGGCCGGGTCTAAGGACCGGGTTCTTCTTGGGTTCTGAGGGTCCCCGACTGTTGAAACACGGACTCCTCCTTTTCACCTCACGTCTCACTTCTATCACCTTATCACAAGAGAGAGGAACTGCAGAGGGTTCGGTCCATAACAACGTGTAAACAACCGATATCGCACAAAGACCATTGAATACAGATTGATGCATCAGCTCCAGTTTCCTTGAGGTAGACGTCGGGTTCTGTTTGTTTCAGTCCAGCTTGAAAATCAGGGTGTGGAGACTTGAAACCAGCTTGAGAAGAGAATCCATCACAGGTCACATCTTCTCAGCTTTTGCCTTTTTCTCTTCACAGTGGATTTCAGAGCTGGAGCTGTCCCCCCCCCCCCCCCCCCCAGGAAGTTATTTTTCTATTAATGGATCAATTAGTAGCTCTACAAAGGGTCATGTAATTTTTGTCCGAATCAAACTTCAAAACAAAGAGTTTAATGGACAAAATAACAACAATTTGACTTGGAACAAGTAGAAAGATTAAAATCTGATAAACACACCTCTGACAAACTTATAAATAAGTAAAGAATTAGTTAGCGCCATAAGTTTCAAATATCAATAAAGGTTTTTCTCGCTAAACTGAAATGAACTCGAGTCAGTAGCTGCGACGGAGAGTGTACAAATATTTTATTTAATTATTCCCAAATATGAATAAATAGCCTCATAATATCTCTTGTTGTGATTTAGAGAATCATCTCCCTGATGCTCAGTTTCTATTTAATGGGTCAAACTGTGCAAAACCATCTGTGTGTTTCGGACCAAGACACTTTTTGCAGATACACGTTGTTATGGATCGACTCTCTTCAGATGCATCGAGAGCTCTGACCGAACCAGATGTGAGCGGGGGGGGCGAGCTCGGCCTCACCCCCTGCACGCTGACTGGGAAGCGATTGTAGCGTACGAATGTTCAAAAGTGTTCTTAGCCACCAGGTGAATGGTTTCCCTTTCCTACGCAGGACTAGTGGTGTTTTCGCTCGGTTTTTCCCCCTCTTGAAATTACCCATAATGCTCAGCCACATAAGCTAAACAGGTTGTCGTCCGGCTCACGGTGTTTTCAAGCGATGGCGGCGTCACTCAGTGTCACCGCAGCTCCTCGGATCTCATGCTTCTGCCTTCTGCCCATGTGGTCGTTATCCACACGACTCCGGTGTGCTGGTACTTGACTCCCACTCCCTCCGTGTCTGTGTGTCACATCCGCTTCGCCTCAGGCACGCATAGCGCTGCAGCTTTCAGGTGTTTATAAAGGGATATATACCACATGTTACAGCATATATGCCAAACGCTGCCTTATTTTTTTGCTTTGTTTTGATGCTCATTAAAAATCAAGCACTTCATTTCGCTCGTCGGGGCTCGGGGCAGGTTTTGCAGAAGAGAAGCCATCTGTTCTATGATTTTTTTATTTTTTTTTACTTCTTCTGATGCTTTGTTATGCTATTGTTTGGATCACTGCACAAAAACAAATTGTATGCATACCAGTAGAAACTGAGCGTAACAGTGACTTCCTGTGACATGCCAAAAAAAAGCCTTGAAACTTAATCCATGGAGCAGATCGATACACCATGAAGTATTCTGATATTCTGATATGATGCCACTGTTAACAGCATTCGTGGATGTTCTTGCACTATTCAACCATCAGAACACGACTCTCCTGTACCCGTCTGTCTCACGTCGGTCTAGTTAGATCTCCTTTACACCGTACTGCACTTTCTAATCGCTCTGTGATTTTAGCACTCGGCCTTTGACACCACGACAGCGACTAGCCAGTGAGCTTGAAGCGTTACAGACTCGTCCATCACTCGTCCTTCCATGTCAGTTCTCGCTATGCGACGGCAATACCAAGTGCGTAGACGACTGTAGAGACGTGTTCAATGTGACTCGGCACTTACCAAGCGCAGTCCTCTCCCACGTCTTCCATTTTGAAAAAGAAGGTTTTTATTTAAACTGATTGTACCTTGTCCCTTGATTGTTTAGCCAGTGGAATGTGCGTAAGGTAGTATGTAAGATTGGAAAGTTTACAACTCGTGATGCAATTCTGTTTCACAAATTTTGTATATTTAATAAAGAATATTTTGTGTTTCTTGCTCACTATATGTTTGGTTGTGCATCTTTCTTCGGTGGTTCTTGTGTGTGTGTGTGTGTGTGTGTGTGTGTGTGTGTGTGTGTGTGTGTGTGTGTGTGTGTGTGTGTGTGTGTGTGTGTGTGTGTGTGTGTGTGTGTGTGTGTGTGTGTGTGTGTGTGTGTGTGTGTGTGTGTGTGTGTGTGTGTGTGTGTGTGTGTGTGTGTGTTTTCAGGTTTGCATTCAGGGTTGATTTCTGGCAATTGTGCAACTGCTTCCATTTCAGTTAAACACATGAACAAAACATTTATATATTTCAAATAAACATGCATCCACTTTTACGTATTTTTATATCGTATAGGTTTATAATCTAAAATGAATTAAAAGAATAGTGATTAAATAAACACAGCAGTTCCAGTGCATAGAGAGTCAACGACATCAAAGGTCAGAAATTACTTTGAGCCACAGTCATGGATCAAATCTCTCACTTAAATATGCCAGAGTTATCAAAGGACGCCAGGATTTGAGTCTAGCCACTAAGATGTTGACGCTTTGTTGGGATCAGCTCCTTTGTGCATCTGTCTCTTTAGATAGAACCTGTGTGCCTTTGAAGTGCCTCTGGGACGGGATGTATCATAGTGTCCATGTAAGGAACCGTAAGGATATCGCTGGACATCAAAGCGGTTCCATCAGAGGAGTAGAGGTAGTGGACTTTGATGCTGGCTGCCTACCCCCAATAAACCAATCAGAACGCCCGATAATAACTTTAACAGAACACCTGGCAATGAACAGATCAGAGAGGAATAAGACCTCAGAAGTGTAAATAAATCCACGTAGAGTTTGACACTGGAACAATCTGGTTTCAGAGAATTTCCGACAATATCAAGAATAAAAATGGAACAAGGAGACGGACCAAACGGCAGCATTGGAAACAGTCAGTACTTTAAATCATTATTTTACATGGATCTCTCTGATGTACAGTCTTTCCAAAATCTATCAAAGGAGGACTGATTGACATATTAATCTTATGAATGGTAAAAGTAATATACTTCTGTCTCTTATATGCAGTTGGGTCAATTGAGATTTATCTAAGCAGATACATGCCACCAGATGATGCTGAAGTTCAGTTCATTGCTCTGATGCGTGGCACAGCAGCTGAAGAAGACCGTATTATAAGAATGGATTATTTCGACGACAACCTTTTAAATCATGAAAATAATGAAGTCTATAATGATGGCAGCCCACAGGCCTCTGTGGACCTTCTCCATCTGGGGGACAGTAATGACAGTGGAGGGGATGTAGCTCCTGATGTTGGTGTTGAGGTTGAATACCCCCGGCCTGAAGAATCCAGCAGAACTTCAAAAGAGGAGGATGATTGGGAAAACGAATTCAGATGGTGGGATGAATTTGAGGTCAGTAACCCTGAAAGTGACGACTCTGATGACCCTGACCGTTATGACAGCGACGGCAGTGACTGTAATATGGACCTTCATGGAGGTGGTCCACTCAGTGATGCAGATGTTGGTGCTGTGCTTCCCAAAGAGGAGGAGCACCTGCCTAGACCTTCTACAAAAAGGTCAAGAGAGGATGACACAGAAGAAGAGCAGAGACCCTACAAAAGGTCACGATGGTGTCTGGAGTTTGATGACCTTACCATCGATACTGACAGTGGTGGAGGTGGTCCACTCGGGGAGGCAGCTGTTGGTGCTGTGCTTCCCAAAGAGGAGGAGCCCCGACCCAGACCTTCTACAAAAAGGTCAAGAGAGGCAGACACAGCAGAAGAACAGAGACCCTACAAAAGGTCACGATGGTGTCGTGAGTTCGATGACAGCAGCCTCAACACACACTGGTGGAGATGGTCCACTCAGTGATGCAGCTGGTGATGCTGTGCTTCTCAAAGAGGAGGAGGTTAACTCCTTAACAGACTTTTACATGGTAAAAATTAAAGTTTATTACTTCAAAGTTCATCAGATCATAATCATTTCAGCTTAGGAAATAGGTGGTGGACATCAGCCTCAGGTTCTCTATGTGACTTTCGATTCTAGTAAAGTTACACTTCCTATAATTTATTTATATTTAACACAATAATTCAGTAAAGTCTGCCTGAGATTAACGATGTAAAAACTGAAGGTGGCAGACAAATCTAGTTTTCACGTGAGATTACTCATAATTTCAAATCTCTATATCGTTTAAACAAGTGAGTTAGAAAAAAATTCACCCCACTCAGAGTTGTCATGATGGAAGAACCTCGCGATTGAGAATCAAACCAATTTTTGTACCAGGTTGTAAACAGGTTTAATTCTGCTCTAAAGTCTGGCTTTTTAACATGGGAGTCAATGGGAATTTGCTCCCTCTTGGAGCCAGGTGTAGTGGCCACCCATGGAACTGCAGCTTTTTACACTGCCGTATTGAAACGTACTCTCTGCTGAATATTATAAAGGTATGAGAAGTTTAGAATCGGGAAATTAGAGAGTTCAGGACATATTTCCCTTTTTTAACAACTCGTGGTTTTATAAATACTCAGTAAATAAATAGTTTGGGATTGATAATAGGTGAATATATCAGCTTTGAGGGTGATGACATCACAAACTCTGTACTTCCTATGATTCCATCCAGCCATTCATCATTCCAGTTTGTTGATGTATTTGTTTTGAATCAGGCTTCAGCTGCACAGCACGGATGCGTTTCCTCTTTAAAAAAGGGCTTGAAAACACCGCATGTTCTCCTGGGAAGTGTAGTTCTCTTCACCACTTCCTGTCCTGCCTGAGAAGCATGTGAAAACGACATTACCCTTCATGCAACTCGGTAGGAAAACAGCTGATCGTCGAGTTCCAGTCTCAGGTCGCGCAGCTGCAGGTTTACAAAAGTGTCGGAGGGTTTTTGTACTTTTTGCTTTTGAGACACAGACGCTGAAGAACATGTCCGAACACCAGAGCTTCCAGTTCGGCAAGTCTCGTTTCAACCAGGTACCAGTTTAGTTTTGAACTCGTGTCACGTCTCAAACCAGGAACTGAACTCACGTGTCTAAACTGACTGTTTCACCTGCTCGTCGTTTTTCACTATGTACTGTGTGTTCTCCATGTTAAATGAGTTATTGTTGAACTCTGTTAAAAGGAGAATTTCTGTCAACAATGCCAGACAATAAAGTATCTGTCTGTCTCTATGTCTCACTGTGTGTCTGTCTGTCTGTCAAACAACGTAGTTCAGGTAACACACTTTTAGAAACAGTCTACACTCCGTAAGTCAACATAAGCTCTAAAATGGTTGGTTCCATGATTATACATAGAAATCGTTTAAGAAAAAATAAGATACATTGTTACAATTAATCAAAGGACTGAAAAGAATAAGATACATTGTTACAATTAATCAAAGGACTGAAAAGAATAAGATACATTGTAACAATTAATCAAAGGACCGAAAAAAATAAGATACATTGTTACAATCAAACAAATGACTGAAAATAACAAGATACATTGTTATAATTAAACAAACAATACTTGGTTTGTAAATAACACAAATTTTATGTTGCTTTTCTGTAGGGATGTCCCGATCCGATATTGATATCGGAAATCAGTCCGATATCAGCCAAAAAAGTGAATATCGGATTTTATCGGACTGAATCTAAAAACTCCGATATAAGCGCTCCGATATAAGCTGTCCATTTACCGCTACAGGACTTCTATAATAGGTGACTCTGGTTTGATCACACTCCAACACAGTAGGTGGTAATGCCCCTTAATTAACGTTGGTGCCGGCCGCGGAAGAAGAGCGTCTCTGATCCAGCATGCACAGCCCACGTGATCACAACAACGACAACGTGTGTGCCTGCAGCAAGGTGTAGTGATGTCGGCTGTGTGGAAGTATTTCGCTCAATTGGATAGACCTACAACCAATCAGAGCAACGTAGTATGTGACGTATGCTAAGCAACGCATTGTGAGTTATTTACTAACCCGGGTTCACACCGGACGCTTCAGCGCAGCGCCAAGCCTTAAATAACAGCTGGCTCCCATCCACTCCCATGTTAAAACTTTGTGCCGGTCACACCGGAGGCTGAAGCACCGCGAGGCAGCCTTGGCGCAGCGCGGTGCTTCAGCCTCCGGTGTGACCGGCACAAAGCCGTGCAGCGATCTACTGGATCAACGGGTGATATTATTAGCGCTGCCCGGCGGTTCAGCGTCGCTTCAGTGTCCGGTGTGAACAGCCAAGCGCCGGGGCGATAGGGATTAGCGCGGTGCTCTGGCGTCGCCTCCACGTTCTGTGTTCCTCTTTCAAAATGAATGCGCTGTCGATGTCTTCTAAAACAGACTCAATGGCAGCATCTACACATCTCAGCTCGCCAGCGGCAGGCATGTTTGTTGAAAACGAATTCAACCCGAGGGCACTTTGGTGACGTGGTTGATTACGTCACCGTTGATCATCTGTCAATCATCGTATAAAGCCCGCCCTGACAATCTGATTGGCCCAGTCCGGCCATAATTTTTTCCCAATGGAGCGACCCCAGACCGAACTGCCCGACCAAATCTGTTGTGGGCGGGGCTAAATTCGTCTGGCATCCAGGCTAAGACAAACTACCACGGGACAGCAAAAAGGCAATGGCCATAACAGAAAAGATAGCCCAGTTTATTGTGCTTGATGACCAGCCCCTGTCGGTGGTGAGTAATGTCGGGTTTAAACGCTTAATGGAGCACCTCGAACCTCGCTACATTATTCCTATAGTTTTTGTTGTTTTTGTCCCTGCCCACAGTTGTTTCCAACATATGCTGACAGTAGAAAAATAACTGAAGTGAACTTGAATTGTTTGCACTTTAAAATTTAATTTATTCTATTCAATTGTATAATGATGTTGGTAACCAGTGGTTATTTTGCACTTTAAATATAACATTTTGTTTTCATTGGATTTGTTGAGGTAATACTCTTATGTTGAAGGTTAAAATTTATGTAACCAATTGGTTAATAATACATGGGTCAGTTTTTCCTATACCTACTGTTGCTGACTATTGTTTTCTGTTATATCACTACAACATCAGTAACAGTAACATCACTTTATCAAGCCTTTTCTAACATTCCACACAACAAAATAAGGAATAAATATATGTATGATTTGTGCCTATATCGTATCGTATTGATATCGGTATCGGCCAATACTCAAGGCTACAATATCGGTATCGTATCGGAAGTGAAAAAGTTGTATCGGGACATCCCTACTTTTCTGTGTGTTTAAGCCTCTCGGTCTGTTTTGACATGAAAGTTCATGAACCGGAGTGAATGAGTTTAAAGTTCAACTTGTTGAATGTTATTCATACAAAAGGCTCAAATAGCCCTCTGGCCCATGTAAATGTTCTAAAATACTAATGTGTAAAAACTGTAGAGATTTAGCCTCTTTAAATAAGGATGGACGACACGTCTCCACTTCCTCCTGTTGAACAAAAATGAAGTCAGCCATCAATCAATCAGTTCACCCTGTTTTTATATCATCAAATAACTAATCATTATCAGGAATGCAAACACTTTACCAAACATGAGTGTGATAAGAACTCCGTATAATATTTACAGAAACCATTTTTGTAAAATCCTTTTAGTTTCTTGCAGTCGAAAAGCTTTGGCTTCACTTTTTGTGAAGCTGACGCTACGTCTATCTTTGTTTACAGATTTCAAACTGGTCGAGTTTGAGTGAAACTCGAGAGAAATATAATTTAACAGATGTATAAAACTATTTCTTCCATCCATATGTTCAGGAAATAACAAGACGCTACCTTGAGTCACTGAGCAGATTTTCATCCAAATTAACAGTTAGTGTAATTAAACTGGAGTTGGGGGGGGGGGGGGGGGGGGCAGGCTGAGTGGTGCGCGGCTGTATTTCCAAATTATTATTAATTATTCCTTATGCTCGGTAATGAATAAATGACGGGAAGGTGTTTGTGCTGCAGTCATCTTAGGAAGTAATTGCAAATGGTGCGAGTAGATTTGGCTCCTTTAAAAGAGAAGAAACAGTTTGTGTGAGGATTAATGAGGAGGCTCCACCTGGTGTGTTGAAACAGCTGGCCCGCTGTGGGATCAGCTGAACCCCCCCCCCCCCACACACACACCCAACAATCCACCGTCTGAACCACTTTATTATCTTTTTATTGATAGATTCTCTGAACTTTTCCATCCCAGCTCAGATGTTCCTGTGATTACACGTTGAAATTGAAATTGTAAAGACGACTTAATGCCTCTCGTGACTCTCGTCTCTCTGGTGATGTGTGTTTCTCAATGTTTCTTTGTCATCGTCATGTGCTTTGTGTTTCTTTTTTTTAGAACACGTTGTTTGGTCGCTTCAGACACTTCCTGGATGTGATTGACCCCAGCACCCTGTTTGTGACGGAGGTACAGACTCATGCATCACCTCTGCCACGGGGGGGTTGTGTTTTCTGCCCATGTTGTCTGATCTTCAGGCCGTTCTCTCTCTCTCTCTCTCTCTCTCTCTCTCCATCCTGACGTTTCCCCCCCCGGTCTCGGCTGTGTTGTGATAATCTTGCTCACAGAGTCTTCAGCGCTGTGGATCTCTGGGTAATGAAGCCGTTAGCAGGCTCTTTGGTGACAGTAATAGTGGGAGTAGCTCCGAGGATGTGATGAGGTGTGGACAAGTGGGGCAGCTGTGATGGGTGGAGAGAGTGTACGCACACACACACTCTCACACTCACACTCACACACACACACATCTTGCCCCCTACTGGGCCAGGCGTAGCCTCGACTTGCCCCTAATGACGAGAGGGGAACAGGGATGGATGTGATTTAGCAAACGATCTCTCACACACACACACAGACACACACACACACAAGCTCATTAGAGCAAATTGGGCCACATGACCTTGTATTCAGCTCAACATTAGACAATGATCACGCCACAGAAAGCCGCTCATTACCTTTTAGCAAACTCATTTGTCGACTGGAAATCAGCATGAAAGTTTTAGTGAAGCGCAATTACTGCAAGTTGAGCTGTGCAGCACAAACAGCAGAGAATATCAGGAAGATATCATCTATATATATACATTTTACACCATCTTCTGTTTTTGGGGTTGATTTAGAGACGACTACAGGAGTGTGTGGCGCTACTCGATCGTTTCAAACAAGGAACTCTGCCTCCCGGAGTCACTGACGCTCAGGTAAAGACTCACAATCTGGACTCCAGTCTCCGTGGTCCATGGATCTCTCAACCAAATAAACATCCTCTCTATGACCCCAGAGCAGTTTCTACAAGTTTCTTCTTAAATAGACCAATAAATGCTTTTAGATATTGTTTTTAACTTCTTGACGATGTTCTTCTGTATCTCTTCAGCTTTGGAAAGCTCAGAAAGTGAAGCAGGTGAGATGTTTGATCACTTTCCCTCTCAGTCCCTGACAAACACAAGCTGCCACAACAAGCAGCCGGGCTGAAGATAGAGATCTGAAGTGTGTCAGTGAACGAGCAAACAAATCAGACAGCGCTCTTATCACCTCATCTCAACAGGGACCTGTTTATACAGCAAACAGGCAGAGAAGTGGAACATGGAGATTTTAAAATTTACTGAAATGATGAAGCAAGAAAAAAAAGAAATCCAACAGTAAAGCAGACGAGTCGATTGGACTCCAGTGCCAATTACCAGCATGGGAAGATTTCTGCCAGTCACTGAACTGTAGGAGTCAAAGCAACATAATTATATTCAATATTATATAGACAGACACTTAAAATAATAATTATACATGTGATCAATCTGGTGTTTATTATAAAAAACATTATTACTCCCCTGTGTGATATTGAGGACTTTTTCAATATTTTTAGAACTGATCCACAGCTTTAATATGTTCATGTAATGACCAGTTTAAAAAACAGTATTCACATTTAGAAAACACTCAAATCTCAGTGATCATTTTCTCCTCATGGTGAATTAAACACATCTCTAGTGATATAGTTGTAAAGTTCAAGATGGCGTCATCTGTATCTGCTATATTTTAGCCAAATTTTTAAATCTTTATATTCAGTAAAGTCTATGATTGACTTCAATCAACACAGCAAAACAAATAAAGTCCCAGTTCACATACACATTTACAGGAGCCTGAAACAATCCACTATAACTTTACCAATAGATCTTATTATTTAGTTTGCAAGAAGGTTTAAAACTCCCCCAGCTTCTAGAGCAACATCAAAGCTCCTCTTCTTAACCTGTTTGAACTTAACTCACCCAAAACCATCCTGCACTCGTTATCCTCTGACTCTGATCATTATGTGCTTATTACAGGCCATCATCCACCCTGACACCGGGGAGAAGATCCTCATGCCCTTTCGCATGTCGGGTACAGTAGCTCGGTGTGGACGCCCCGGGCGAAGTGGGGCCTTGTTATCAATCCAACGTGGAGGTGTCGTTCACCCGGGGAACTGTCACATCTCCACGGGGCTCTTCAGGTTGTCTCTGGCCTGGAAAAGGTCAAACCCAGCAGGGCGCTGATTAAAATCTCTCTCCCACGGTGACGGAGAAGTTCTGCATAAGCAAGAAAACACCATCATTTTGATCCGGTCTCAGATTCTCACCGTCACAGACAGGAGCGATTAACTTGTTACGACCGACGTGGAGTTCTGTCAGACCCTCAACCCCGCAGACTTAGCAAAGGGAAACACAACTGATGTGTTTCTACATGTAAAAAATGATTTACAGGAAAATCTCTTTACAAAAAGTCTAGAAATATTACAAATCATAAATGAGCAGAATGACCTCAAAGCAAACAATGGTGACACTCGCTCTCTTTTAATAGGTTACATTCCATTTGGCACCCCAGTGGTAAGACTTCTTTCTTCATCTTTATATCTATTGTAACTTTATCCCTCTGCTACATATAGTAAACTGACATGAATCTGAATATATATATATATATATTTATATTTTTCTTTTCTTTAAATCTAAGTGTACTTTTGAAATGATTTAGTAAAGTGTTTTTTTCTCTTTGTGCAGGTTGTTGGTCTCCTTCTCCCAAATCAAACATTGGCATCAACTATCTTCTGGCAGGTAAACAGTTGTGATACGCTTTATGTTAAATATTAGCAACATTAGAGTAAACAGGTGAAATTATTGACTGTAAAATCTCCATTGCAGATAAACCAGGTGGGATGAATGTAGCCTCGGTAGCAAACAGATTATTCCACACGTGATTAAAACGGGCCGTGCACTGGTGACGTTATAAAGAAAATGTCTTTAACTCAATTTATTTAAACGTCTTTATTCATCAGGACACTATGTTCCTGTAAAACCTTCCAGTGTTTGTCAGCCAGACCCTTTTCCACACGCGTCCAGTGCCAACAGGCTCTGGAAGCAGTGAAGTGACAGTTTGAGAAAACAAACATACGACAGTGAGATGCCAGCGTGAAAACAAAAGACACAAAATTTGCTTTCACACGATCTCCTAACACAATATGAAGCGATTCTTTAGCTTTGATAATATAATAACATCCACGTCAGATCCTTTTGATGATTTCATAAGTTTAACACATTTGTTAAAAGGTGTGTTTGTGTTATATCTTGTTGGCAGTTTCTTCTAAGCACATTTTGAAGGATAATCAAATGAGTCTAATGGATATACTCCAGGTGTGTGATGAAGAAATCATTGTCTAGATTTCTGTGATTTAACACAAAAAGACTCAACGATCAGCTTCTCCTGCAGCTTTCAGTGGTTTCACTCCCTCGAGGAATCCTTGTGATTAAATCTCACAATGAAGACGTGTGTTTACCTAAGATCCAGAACGGTCAACTCATTAAACGAAGAGTCGACCTGTGACCTGACGTATGAAGCTGGATGTAGCACCTGTCATCATACACATTAATAACTTCATCTGTTGACTCTCCCTTTCCTCTCCACAGTCGTTAAACCAGAGTCACAACGCCTGCGTGAACTTCTGCAACCGCAACGCCTCCAAGGTGACGACAAACCCTGGACCGATCCCAAGTTGTGTGTGAGCGGGTGTGTGAGGCTGAGTCCTGTTAACTGCTCTCACGTTGTTCTACCCTCTCACTGCAGCCGGCTCCAGCCTCCAGGTTCGTCCTGGGCTTCCTGGGAGCCGTGACCAGCGCCGTCTCCATCGCTGTGAGTTCAACCCAACGTCACACAGCAGCAGGTTGAGTCACCGGCCGATCCATTGTGTCGACTGGTCCATCTTTTAAAGCGGGGGTCGACCAATTTGTCGTATCTGTGTCCGTGTAAATCTGTACGGACACGATGTCTATCCATCGATTGAGTGATTCTTCTTTTAAGTCCGTGCTAAAGTCATAGTTTTTCCGGAAGGCATATTCACGAATTTACTTGGGCTGCCAGGTTATTATTATTCTGTAATATTGATCAATAATCTAATTATTGTTGTTATTATTCAAAAATACGAATAGATTATACCTACATATACACTTATTGGTTAATTCATAATAATAACATTTATAACACTACAAGTACAAAATGCTGAACAAGAAAACAAATGTTTAAATTCAGAGGGAAGTACATTATTATTGTTGTAATAATAATAATAATAATTAGTAATTATAATATTGTACTTAGATACTTGTACTTCTACTTTGTGTTGAAAAGTGCTCTATAAATATTATTATAAATTAAGCCATATTCTGTTATATATGCGTGTACAATCTATTAGTACTTGTATGCATGGTCATTTGTATTGCACTTTCTAACCCGTCTAACTAAGTTATTATAATTATTATTATATTGTTGCTCCCAACATTTCCTGAATGTTATCAATCTGGATTTCCTTAAATACTTTATTTTGGTCCAAAATCAAATATCTTCAATTATTTTGACAGACAAAGGGAGAAATGTAAAGAGGTTGAGTCGACCTGTCGTGAAAATACCAGTTGATATCACAATTTTCTGACCTTTTTACCATTAAAGACTGGTGTTTAAAGAGCATAATACACCTTCACACACCCGCCTGACATGGGGCTCACACCGAGCCAATTACTGGTGCGGCCGGGGGCTGATCCGGCTGCTGCTCTCAGGCCTGACAATGGAAATAGCCGGAGGAAAGAAAGGGAAAAAAAACGAGGGGTGTCTGGAGGGCGGAACGACAAACCAGGGGGGGGCCAGGAGCTCTCCAATTAAAGGTCCGCTCCGGTGATGGACCCCCGCCGTGCCGCGGGGAGCTGGAGGCTGCAGTTGGTGTTTTATTAAAGACTCATTGCACCTCGATCACAGCCCTTAGTGGTAACACACAAGAAACCACTCGTTTAATTGTTTATGAAACACACATTTTGGTCAGTTTTTCCCGTTTGTGAAACTCACTCTTGTTTTTATTTCCCTGCTCATCTGAGCTAAAAAACAGATTTCATGATTTTCAAAATAGGATCAAACATGGAAAACCTTTTTGTCGTGATTTGCCTGCAACTTGTGTGCGTCTGTGTTTTTGTTTGTTTCTTAAAGGTCGGGTTGAACGTGTTACTCCAGAAAGCAAATGGCTTCAGCCCAACGACCAGGCTGCTGGTGCAGAGGTTCATCCCCTTCCCAGCAGTGGGTGAGTTCAAACCGCTCCAGTTCACACTGCACCAGTTCAACACTGAATGAGATTAGTTCAAACCTGTGGATTTGTACTGGTGTTGAACGAACGGATCAAAGTGGGAGGAGCAGTTGCTGCAAATATTCATATGTTAATTAGCATTGTGAGCTGTTAAGTGTTAACATCTCATTTTGTATGTATTAAGCAATATTGTGAGTAATGTAACGTGTAAAAAAAAGTCTTAATGTTATTTAATGTTAGCACTAGATAACTGTCAGTGTCATTGTTCATAAATAAAGATGGACGACATGACAGCTCCCTCAAGTGAAGCCAAAGCCCCCCTGGTGGCCGGTTGGAGTATATGTTATAACCCCCGCCTCCTCCATGTTCGGGGACGGGACATGGACCAAACAAAAATGTCGAAATTCACGTCAAATAAAAAAAGATGATTTCTGTAATTTGAGGAACTTCTTATCACACTGAGATTTGTGTTAATTTATCCAGTAGGTTTGATATAGTTTGTGATTTGATTGACAGCTGAGACTGATTTGAATTAAATTGGATGTTTTGACACCTTTTTTCCTGTAGCACTTATTCTCATCATGATACACAAAATTAGAGAAATTCATATATTACAAATGTAGTTTCTGCTCTGATCTTTATTAATCTCCGTTTCC
This sequence comes from Pleuronectes platessa, assembly GCF_947347685.1. Taxonomy (NCBI): domain Eukaryota; kingdom Metazoa; phylum Chordata; class Actinopteri; order Pleuronectiformes; family Pleuronectidae; genus Pleuronectes; species Pleuronectes platessa. Next base: position 3,349,673 of record NC_070636.1, on the reverse strand, counting down.
CTCCGACAAGTTTTGTGAGCTCCCTCTTTCAGACGTGTGTGGAGCCACAAAGCTGATCCTCACGTCGCTGCCTCACAAACACACAGTCACACCCAGGGGTATAGACCCATGTCCCAGAATGCCCCAGGCTGCTGGCTCATAATTAAATTGTTTGCCTGCCCCCCCTTCCTTGCCCCTTCTAATTAAATCAACAGGTTTCCACAGTGCAGCCTTTGCCTGGTAATTGGCTGCTTGTTAGAACTCTGCTGCCGCAAACAAATTGGATAATTACCCCTAAAGTGGCGTCTATGTCAAGGCCTCGTTTACCTGACTTCTGTTTGTTCATTGTTGTTGCTGCCGTTGTTGTGCTAGCCCCATATAAAAGGTAATTAAAACGGCTAATTGAAGCGAGTGCAAGCAAAGTGCTGTTTGAGTTTTCACCCGCTTGATTATGTTTGCTTACTTAAGGCTAGATTTATTTGTAATAACCTAATCAAGCAGCGGCCTGTCATTCAATTAGATGATGAAGACCTTAACGGGAGGAAAAGCCGCGCTGCCATAAATTTATGGGGACAAATTAATTGCTTGTCTTCTGAAATTATTCGTCATTATTTGTGATATTTAGGAAGTAATTATGTGAAAAGTTCTCGGATTTCCGTGAGTGTACCTTTCGGGGTATTAGGTGACAGTAAGAATATACATAAATGTAATTATATCAAATAATTACAAATAAAATCCACATATTTCCGCATTTAGCTGCACAAAATTAATCACTGCAGTTTTATAATTACTTTGATGCCTTAATAATTAAATTAAACAGGTTTTTACATTTTTTGACCTGTTTATTGAGGTATTTGTTATTCCTTTCTATAATTCCACTATCTCTCCCTCTGTTAATTGTACAAAAAACAACCTTGTGGGTAAAAAGAGCGATTTGCTCAGTCAATTGAATTCTCTTCACAGAGCGACCGGCAGCCCTGCAGCTCCGAGTCAAGATAAGTCTGAACGCTGTTGTCTTAAATTAAAAAGGCTCCCGGCGCCAACATTAAACTCTACAATGAGTTTTTCTTATTCCTATTAGAGTCAAGGAGAAAGGATCATCTACATTAACATACATTTGTGTTCATTTTGGCTCCCGTGAATAAATCCCAGTGGAGCGGCTGTTTGTTGCTCCGTCAGTCACCCTGGTAACATTGTGCGTCGCTGATTTGAGTCTCAGCTGATGTGACTGTTAGGTGGTTTGTGAAGAACGACACAAAATCACTGTGATGCACAATATTTAGACATTTTCTGTGAGAAGAGGAAAAACGGGTTCAGAGTTTTAGAGACACAATGTTAAAGAAAGTGATTAATACCAACAAATTAATTACCAGACAGCAGCGGAAAATCACCAGCTAGATCCAGATGTTTATTTACCAGTCCCCAGAATTATCCCTACATCCCTTCATCAAGATCCACATTATATTATATTATATTATACTGCATTACATTGCATATTGCATCTGACACTGTTCACTGTCTTGCATCTTGCATTTCACTTTTTACATCTTTTATCTATTATATATATTTTTATTTAGTTATGTTTATGTCTAAATAAATGTTACTTTGTACAAATATTAGAAAAAGGGAGTAAATAAGAAGTAAATAGTGAGTAAATATATATTGTTTCTTTTTATTGCTTTTCTTATGTGTGTTGTATTTATTGTGTTTTTATGTTTCTATGTTCATTGTTTGCACCAATAACCAGAGAAAATTCCTTGTAGGTGTAATCCTACTTGGCAATAAATACTTTCTGATTCATAAAAAAAATATTATTTTGATCTTTGCATAGTTATTTTTCATATTTCATGATAATTTCAATCTCCGATACATCCTCTATCCTTCCATGAAACTCCAGTTCAGTCAGCCTGGTGAATCTTTAAATACCCTCCTCTGTGCTCGTCTCTAGTCGCCTGCTTGCCTTGCACCCAGCCTGGAGGCTGAAAACACAATATGCTCATTCGTGAAACGACTAAATACGTGTGTTTCACTTTGCTCCTTTATAAAAAAACTTTCTCACGTCTCCACAGCGAGTGCTAACATCTGCAACGTGCTGCTCATGAGGCACTCGGAGCTGTCGGAGGGCATCAGCGTGCTGGACGACCAGGGGGACGTGGTGGGAACCTCCCGAGTCGCTGCCAGGCATGTGGGTGGATTCACTCTCTAAATATCTGGTGTCAAATTATCCTGAGATTAACACTCTCATGTCGGTGAATACAACAGTGTAAATGACAAGGTATGGAGTTCACACCTAAGTAGGACTTGTTTGAACATGTTGTGTTGTGATTTTTTTTTCCAACAGGCCCTTCTGGAGACGGCCCTGACCCGAGTGGTGCTGCCCATGCCCATCCTGCTGCTCCCGCCACTCATCATGTCAATGCTGGAAAAGTAAGAAACGTTTCATCACGTGATATTCATCATTCAAAAGTTGGAAGAGACGATGAGATTCTACGGTTTTTGACGATAAGGGTCTCGGAAGAACTCTGAGCTTCCTGCAGATGAATTAAAAATCAGGTCCTTCAGTTGAGTCTTCAGGACATTTTCCTGTTGTTGTGCAGGCAAACTTGATTTCACGCCGGAGAACGGCCATCGATCCTCGTTTTATTTCCCCAATTTTAGATTTCTTTAACATCGCTAGAGAATAATTCATGGATCTTGATATTTAAGGGACTGATATCTATGAACGTGTGTAATCTGAAGGGGCTTCATTGAGCTGTTCAGTTTAATTGCTGTTGGGCCAGTTCATGAATTTATTTTCCCATCCTGCGTCACAAAATTTGCTTTAATCCACAGTCAGCAAGAAGTCTGTTATTATCAACTTTATAAAGTCACTTTTTTATTTAAAAAAAGTTAACAATGGCTGTAATGGCATATTCAAAGTTGTGAGAAAAAATTGGGGACATTCTAATATAACAATCCGATGAATTCCCACAAGCAGTCCTGAACGACAATTGACAATGATGAAGTATCTCAGCATCGCAGATCGCTTTGTGCTCAGAGCTGCATTCTGATTGGCCGAGGCGCTCGCTGATCCCTCTCCACTGATTCAGCACTGTGCGATACGACTGTAGGAATGCGATCTTTGTGAACCCCCGACTGCTCCGAGCACGCGGGCTCCGGCGGCTCCGGTGGCTCCGGCCAGCTGCCCAGGTGTGTTTGGGATTCCTGGCTGGGGAGGGAGGGGGGGGGGTGAGGTTGGCTTTGGTTGCAGGTGAGTAGTGCTGAGTTATCCTCCATGTCAGCTCGCCTTCACTGGCTCTCAATAGAGCGAGAACAAGGGGGAGAGCGCCGGGCCCCCCCGGGCGGCCCCCCGATGATCGATGGCCCCGCTGAGAGCCGAGTCCGAGCAGTGACAGCAGGTTCTGTCCTCTATGTGCCTCAGCAGCTGGGAGAGGCTTCAGGCCCACAAGTGCATTCAAAAGCATTCAGCTCAACAGCCTGGTTCCGCAGGTAGAAATCCCTGAATGGACATTCTGATTACCAGCCGTAATGTTTTAACCATCCGAGGTAGAATCACCACAAACCACCGAACACTGATATTAGCTCCAGGGTCCGAGTGATATCACGTGAGGTCTCTGATCGCTGAGGCCCAGGATGTCTTACTTTTTACTTTTTAGTGACGCGGTGGAAAAGGTTAAATTGAAGAAGAAGAAGCGCTGGAAGTTGTCAGAAATGGATCATTCGCAATGGGTTATGGGATGTGTAGTTTCCTGACTCTTTAAAATAATTCACATGTACACAAAACACCTTTTTTCCCCCGGTTTTCCAGATCCAGACAAAGGATTTCTTTACATTGTGATACAGGGTGTGTGTGTTTTTTTTACATTTTCCCAAATTTCCCAAAGAAGTAATTCGTTGATCATATGGAGGCGACTGATATCTGAGATGTTGTCTTGAAACAAACTTCTGCAAGTAGAGCTTCAACTGCTGTTATCAGGTCATGATGGTGGTTTTTCTTCACTGGCTCCTTCCTGGCGCGTGTGAACAGTTAAACCTGAGTGAGACCTCAGCCCATGTTATCCAGACCACGTGAATTCAGTCAGTATTGCATGAAATTATCATTAATTTGAGATCAACTCCAAATTTTCACCTGATTTTGAAGGTTTTCAAACTCACACTTGTGCCCAAACCTTCTCACATATCTCACAACCTGCCTCTTCTCTCTCTCAATCCAGTTCCCTAAAATGTGTATCTGCACATGTGTGTGTGTGTGTATAAATGTGTGTGTGTGTAGCCTAATTAAACCATGGCAGCCATATGTGTTAATGAGCTCCCTCATTAGGCAGTAGCTCTCCTCGTTAGGGGGAGAGGCGTCGCTGGTGGAGGAGAGACGGAGCTCCTGCTGCGTTCGCTGTCCCACACACTGAAGAGGGGATTATCCTCCGAAGGCCAGCGAGGAGGAGGAGGAGGAGGAGGAGGAGGAGCTCGGGCTGAGAACACAACATGTATTTCTGGAGATGCAAAACGTTAAAAAAAATAAAACGCCCTTAAAACCCTGTCGCTTAACAGAGGAAACACATTTCTTGCAATTTGGAAAGGGAGTTTGTGGTTGAAGCAGATCAAATGGTTATTTTACCAAATGAAAATGTACAAATTCTCTGAACTCTCTCCTGGGAACACATCCAGTGTTATTTAGGGAACAGTTCAGTATGTGACTGTTAAAAGGGATAAAGCTAAAACTACTGAAACCTGGTGGAAGGATGGGAAACGAGCAAAGGAAGAAACCAAGACACTTTTAGTTTTTACACTTTTTTCCCCCCCACTTTCTTTTACATATTTTTTTGATATTTTTGTGAATTTCTCAGGAAATAACGCTGAGATCTTTAGGAAAAAGATCAGATCTGCAGAACGTTAATACTAATGAACCGGTTATATTTGGTGAAGATCTGGAAATCAAAGCTCGGAGCTTAAAGTTCATAAAGAGATGCTGTTAAATCTGTCGTGTTATAGCCATTTAGTGTTTCATATCATTTTCCGATTTTGAGAACCTACAGATGGACAAGGAATCATCGGGTCCCTCTGCATCTTTAATATTAAACGATTATCAACCTAATTTCAGGTTTGATATTCATCCATTTTGTCTAAACTTATTTGCACATATTTGTTATTCCATTATTCCTACCTAACTGGTTGAATTGCCCACGGTCTGTTTGAATTGTTTGTTTTCTTTGCAGATGCTCACTTTCCCTGATGACTGCTGCTATGCTAATTGCTAACGCTGTAGTTCCTGTGACGTTTGAGTGGACAGTGTGTTGAAATGTGTGTGTATCTGTAAAGTGAACGTGTGTGTCCGTGGTGTGTGTCCCCCCAGGCTTCCTCTCCTGCAGAGGCAGCGGGGGCTCGTCCTGCCCGTCCACAGTCTGGTGTGTCTCGCCGCCTTCGGCCTGGCTCTGCCGCTCGCCATCAGCCTCTTCCCTCAGATGTCCCAGGTAAAGACATCTGTCCTCTTCGGTCCCACACAACGTTATTTAATAACCACAGATTGTTATGATTCATATTCTGGTGATAAGGGACATTTGGAGCTTCTGCAGGGGCAACAATCAAATGTCTGGATTCTATTTATTGTTAATTTATTTAGATAAAGTCTCTGTTCCTGCTGATATTAAATTATTAGTTTGCTGTTGTTCATGACCCACACAACAGGCCTGATATCAGATCTCTTGTCTTTCCACCACATTTAGAGCCTGTGTGTTTTACCTCCGTGATCCTCAGAGTAAGAACAGTCAGATTAAATCATTATTTAACGTTTTATCTTCTCGTGTGCCGCGCTCCTATTCTTCATTTGTCTTTTCACGTCTTTAAACGATGATGCTTGACCTCAGATCTTCCAGGACTCTGGTGTCAGTGACTGAGTGACTCTCCTGACCTCTGAACAGTTTCCCATCCAGCTCTGCGTCCTCCCTCCTAATGAGGCGTGGCCCTCTGAGACGTCACCTGCTCTGTGGTGATCCGCCCGGAGTCTCTCCTGCCGTCCGAGGCCGTCCAGGCTCACGGGCTGAGCTCTGACTTCAGCCTCGCTCTTCTCATGAACCGGCTGCGGCACCATATTGTTTTTCTCCTCCGTCTCTCTCTCTCTCGCTCTCTCTCTCTTTGTCTCCTCTCTGCCAAATCACTTGCCGACACAAGCCAAGCAGCTCTGGCTTTAAAAATGTTTAGGATTTAATTACCGCTGGAAATAGCCCAGACAGCCATATGGCAAAAAAACTTCAGACATATGTGCCACCGACACGGAGGGGCCTGTTTTTCTATCAAGTCCCTTTCGCGAGGATAGAAAAAAAATGAGCTCCCCAAAAAGCACCGTGAATGCCCCGCTCCCCTGGACCCCCCCCCCCCGCCTACTCAATTTGTCCCACTTCCCCATTTCACACCTACCAAGACGTCTGATTAGGATTCTGCCGACAACTCCAACAGCCATCTGTCTCTGGTTCAAATATTAGGAGCTTCGAAAACCTCAAATTAGACTTTAATCTGCCAAAGTGTCTCTTTGCACATTAGCAGTAAACACGGAACATTTCAAGTCTTCAGTTACGAACGAAACTGTTTCAGATCTTTATGTTGAATCGCACACGTCACCGTGAACTCGTCACATGTGACACGTTCCAAACATGTCCCCCTGCGCCGTGTTGACCTTTTCGTTCTGTTCGATTCCCGCAGATCAGCGTGAGTCGGTTAGAGCCGGAGATCGCGATGGCAACAGATGATCCGATGGTGACGTACAATAAAGGCCTGTGAGTGATCTCTGCCACGGGACCCCCCCCCCATCGTTCACGCTGCCGGCGAATGGAGGACGGAGGATTTCAACAAACACGTTTCCACCGGAGCAGCAGTTCATCTGTGTCATTTAGAGACAGATAGTGTTTGTTAACAGAGAAGTAACGTGATGACGGATTGTGATGTTGAAAGTCGTGACACCTCAGAAAGTTCTAACGTGGACACTTGCCACAGAAAATAATAGAAGTGAGGCTCTGGACATGTTTATGGAGAATTGTAATTGTGTATAAACAGTGTGAATGAAATCAGGGTAAATGACATGAATGTGTTTTTGTGAACTCTTTAGAATTTAGAGCTTCTTATCTGTTTTTTGTTCCTCATACATTTCAGACTACATGTAACATGTCAGAGAAGGATTTCCATCTCTCAGCTTGTTTCACTCGCCTGAACGAGGTCAAACTGTTGCATCAGGAAGAAGTAAACTTAAAGTCAGGAGTAGAAACTTAACTTCCATGACTGTTCCTGAATCAGATGCTGGAAAACGGTTTTAATGGTTTATTCTATTTTTTTTCATCAAATATTTTTGCAAGGTATCAGGTAACAATGTAGAACACTAGATCACTGTTCTATGATTTAAAAAAAAAGTTTGTACAGCAAGTTGTGAACTAAGGATCTGTATTAAATCCTCTAATTATAATGTGATTTTTTGGAAGTGACTTCAAATCCCTTTAGTTTTATCTTCTTCTAACTGAAATCACGTGGTTCTGTTGCTCTTGTGCAGTAAAATGTGTTAAAGTGAACTTTAAAAACACACGTTTTTATTTTGTTAATTATGATCATAAATTGTATTTATGTGGCGCTTTTTGAGGAACTCAAAGACACTTTATTGAAATAACGACTAAAAGACAAACGCATCGTGAGGATGTTGTAAAGTCAAAAAGAAGATCTGCTTTAGAAATCATTGTGTTGCTGCTCTGCCTTTTGTGTGTCTGTACTCTTCTCTGTGTAAACCTTGTTGTGTATCTGTTGTCAGGATCTGTGTGATTAGTGTGTTTGCACAGTTGCCGGGGGAACGCGGCACGCTAGGCTGCGATCTCAACAAGAACGCACAAGTCGGCTGGAAGCTGCTGGTGACACAAATAACAACTACACACTGTTCACAAAGCAAACCGCTGATTATTGATGCATTATTATCAATAAACATATTTTTTCATATTTCATCTGTGTTATCAGTTATGAGCAGTTTTAAACTCCATCCCACTTTGAGGGTTTGAGGACAATGCTCCCTCACTTTTGTTTTTGGTGCAAAGAATGATAATTTTACAAATATGAGTTTTGTATTCTTTGAAATGGTAATAGACATGTTATTGAATAATTTAATTCAAGGTCTAAAAAATATTAAACAGTTGAATTGAGATTATGCATCAACCCCCCCCCCCCCCCCCCTCCCCCTCTAATAGAATCCCCTTCTCAATAATACTTTTGTGCCATGTTTGTAAATCATTTCCCATCGATAACATAAAAAGTAAGACAAAAGAAAACAGAGAAAGCCTAAGACACACACACTCACACACACAAATAAAAGTGGGCTCAGGAATAGCAATTTAATAATAATAAGGATTGCATTTTTTTTGCATAATAAATCTCCCCTGATCTGCAGGAAACTACTTTAATTGCTCTGGATTGTGTGTAAATATCTCAAACTAGTTATTTTTAGCAATGAGCCGTGTTTTGTCATTTCCAGAATGATCACAAACGAGTCTGTCAGTCAGTAATTAGTGTGTCTCATTTGTAATTCAGAGTGTTTACTCCTCCTGACAGTAACTGAAGCAGCGTGTGTGTGTGTGTGTGTCTGTGTGTGTGTGTGTGAGACCTCACTGCATGATTTATCGCTCAACAAGCTTATTTTTCATAACCAGCTCTGAAACGCACTCGTCCTGTTCTCTGAGGAAACTGAACCGCTTCTTTCTTCTCACAGAAAAACAACCAGACCAACAACAGAGCTGAAACCAGTCTTTGTGTTTCACGTGGCTCCACCGACACCTCAGCAGCAGCGGGGGGGATCTGTCGACTCCTCCCCCCCCCCCTTCACGCCACTGCCTCCACAGAGACTCGTGTTGTTCACGGCAGATTCCCTCTCTCGTCCTGAATCCTCCTCTCCGGTGACTCAGGCGACAGGAGACACAGTGTTTAGGGAGACCGGCGTCATTTTTCCAATTAACTGTTTTCCTAACAGAGGGCCGAGGGGCGCAGCTCTCGTTAGTCGACCTTTTACCTAAACTCCCCCAGATGCGATTGGGCCTCACGTGTTCCTCAAGGCAAGAAGAAGGTTTCAGGTCCCAATGAGCTGCGAGTGATGTTTATTTGCACAATCAGGAATTCTGAATGTCTCTCCTCCGTGTGTTTGCACCTGCAGTGAGGATAGGATGTCCTGGAAACTCAAAACAAGGCCCGTGGCCCCTTCTTGCAACTGCAGATGTCTGACGTGTTGTGTGCGGCTTCAGGTGAGGCCGCTGCAGCCTCGTCTCTCTGCCTCTTCACTTTCAAAACATGGGGGGGGGGGGGGTTTCATTAGGAGGAGAGTCCTTCCGTTCCTCCTGACAGGTGATTATTACTGAGGCAGGTAGTGAAAGGGCCGCCACACAACAACAACTACTTCACCTCTTTCTTTCCGAAGCTGGGCCCTTTGGATGGACATGAATCCCCCACCTCCCCCCCCCCCCCCCTCGGCAGGAATTCAGAGGACATACCGGCTGATAAGTCAAACACCTGACACCTGTGCAACCGTCCTGCAGCATTCCTGACACCTCAGCCTCAGTCACTGGTTCCCAACACAAGGAACCAACCTCCTGAGGGGTCGAACTCTTCAATCTGTTCCTACCTCTCTTTTGCTTTTCACATTTTCTTGGATGGAGGGATTTGTCAGCTCTAGTTTTGCGTCACAGAACTCCCTGAACATGGAAACTCCCTCATCGACCTCCTCTTGGAGCTCGGAGGCCGGAGCCTCTGCAGGTTTGTCCTTCCACTCAAACACCAGCAGCATGTTTCACACTGATTTCTTACTTCAGCCAGTGAGGAGCAACTCACGAGTGGAACCTGCAGCTGGTCGGAATGAAAACCTGCAGACCCTTTGTTCCCATCAGAGAAATCCTTTTTTATTTCTAAAGCAATGAAAGTGATGAAACCTTCAGACATTCAACTCGTGGAGACGTCATCCAAGCACGTGGCTGTGAACCTGCTTTTATTAGATCACCACAACTTGGCCCCTGAGTCCAGAGGCTCCTCATCTGTCCCCGAGTCATGCACAGCTGGCCGTGAATCGCTGGAACGACTCTCGAGTCAGAAAAACAATTCACGCAGAGACAGATTTGGTGTTTTTCTTTTGACACATGCTTCATTTCCTGTCCCTGCTCTGGTTGGATTCAAAGTGTGCGACAACACGTTACTTGTCACTTGGGGAACATGTTTGAATGAACATGGTGCACAGGTGGCGTGAGCAGTGAGGTGTTAATGACCTAAGCAGGTGGTAGAAACAGCTTTAATGAAACAAATAGCCTCTTTCAGAAACAACCTTTTAAACGTGGTCTATGTACAATTTAAAAAAAAACAACAAAAAAAACACTATGGTAGAGGTTGACGTTGTTTCTGGAAGCGATGGAAGAATCTCTCCTCGTCCAGTCTTTAAATATGATGCTTTTCCCAGTGTCACAGATGATTGCCTCTCACAGCAGAGATGTCCAGTCCGTGTGTGTGTTTGTGTGTTTGTCGTTCTCTAATGTGTCTAGTTATACTTAATAATATTACATAATAAATAGTGTTGGTCCTCTGGGGCGTCGGAAGGGGACGCAGGGTTTCGGGGCTTTAGTCCTCTGAGGTCACGTCAATGTCCTCGGAGCCGGCCTGCTTGGTGGCGAGGCGCCATCTGTTGATGTGGTGGTTTCCCTTCTTCTTCTGCTGGCTGTCCGGTCCCTCCTCCTCCAGCTTCTGTCGCTTGTACTTGGTCCGTCTGTTCTGGAACCACACCTTCACCTGGGCGGAGGAAGAGCCACGCACAAGGTTAACTCACCAACTCAACAATAACATCTGGCCAGGGGGACATTTTGACTTCTCCCACAGGGTGCAGCATAAACTGTGTTTTGGTTCCAGGGCCTCGGCCTTCAGCCAAGAAGGTTGTGTGTACGCCCCTGTTTGCTTGTTTGTTTGTTTGTTTGTTTGTTTGTTTGTTTGTTTGTGTGTCGGCAGGTCCGGGACTGAACCATTAGATTTTGGTGCAAATCCGGGTCAGGGGGAGGAGCCAGGAGCTTTTTTAGCATTGTGTGACATCATCACTGTTTTCCCCGGGATTGAAAAATATCAATCATATTTGTCGTGATATCTATGAGCTTGATTGAATTTAATGATGATATGCACTCTAATGCCATTCAGGGCTCTAAGGTCTGGACTTTAGAATGTAAACTGCCTTGAGAAGATGCATGTTGTGATTTGCATGTAAGCCCTATGAGATGAATTGTAATTTGTGAATATGGGCTATACAAATAAAATTTGATTGATTGATTGATTGATTTGGTGCATATTGAGTTTAAATTGAATTAATTAAAGTCTGACAATGAGCTGATTTAATTTCTTTGCAAAAACAGCACAAAACTAAAAAAGAGTTGTCTCTAAATGTAAAAGGGAGGTTTCCCCTCAGATAAATATTCTAAAAAATGTTATTAAACACAGAGAAAAACAGCAAATCATCATATTCAAAAACCTGGAACAAGAAAATCGTTGGGGTTTTTTGCTTGAAAAACAATAAACGATGAATCTTTTATCAAAATATCTGCCAACTACATTTCTTTGATTCAGCTAATCGATGAATTATCATGTTTTTTCAACTATCTGTGATTTTCCTTCTCAGACAAATTAAACAATCTCTGTTGTTATATCGCACACTCATATAAATATATTTTAAGAATGTATATATTTATCATTTGCTGGTACAGTTGATAACATTTACCCCCATTAAACTTGACCTGGTATCTTTTCTTGTTTTAAACCAGTCCTCACAACCTTTTCCTCCCTCGCTGATCCTTCCCTCATTTATGCCTTTTATCATTTTCCTCTTCTTCCTCATGTTCCCCTGCAGAAAGCAAAAAGCTCATAAACTGCTCTTTAAGTCTGGAGTGTTAACCTCTCGTGGAATTCACGAGTGAAAATTGCGTTAAGGCAAAAGGTCAACGAGCTGAGCAGCTTCCCGACCGGCTCATGTTGCCGCTGTGACCTTGGAACATGAGCCCGGGCTGAGGAACTTATATTTGTCAGGATGGATTTTTTTCTTTTTTAAATAGCAACGAGCACTGGGCTTCGTCCAATCAGCTTCTTCCAGCCTTTGCGTGAGTTAATATTCAGTTGAGCTTGTGCGTTGTTGACTGACACACAACCTGAAGCTGCATAGCTGCATATCGCTGAGTCGGGGAAACCTCTCGTTTTATTGCCTATTAGGGGCTAATTGATACCCAGTTGATGAGGCCTCATTAAACTTGAGCATCAATAATATTTACACTTCATCCTGCAGCATGGATTGAACTCCTTTAAGACACTGAGCTCACTGAGCTGCAGCCACGTCTGTGTTTGGTGAGAGGAGGAGAATATTTAATATATTTATATAATAAAAATACTGTGCTGCAAACTGTGGGTCTGATAAATAACACTGCAAGATATACAGGTCATTTAAAATGTCCTTTACTGTCATTGTAATAGACTGAATATTAGTTTTAGAGCAAAAGTATTCAGTTGATTCCTTATTTGTAATTAATGATTGTTTTAATTATATAAATTCAAATCACTCCTGTTTCAGTAAGAATCAGCTTTCCATATTCTATATCACAGTCACCATAATTTTGTTTATCATTATGATCCTTTCTACAGAAGATGTTTCATTATTTTAAAGGATTGTTTCCATTTTGCTTGATGAACATCAGCAGAAACTATTCTGACATATTCAAACTCACAAAAATTCAAAATAGAGTTGAAATTATTAACTATCGATTATTTTCATTTCCACCGCTTATTTACTTCCAGCAAAACTCTCATGGTCCTTTAACGATGGGTAAATTGTTGAACTATTCAGCAAATTTTTCTCAAAGCGTTAATATTCCGTAACCCACCTTTTTTTTATCAGACTAATATTTATGTTTTTAGTTTCTGTGTTATTGCTAACTCTCTGAAATAACTGAGTTTAAAACAGAACTTGTCAGTGATGAACTTTTAAACTCTCAACAGTTTGTAAGAGCAGGTGAGATCTGACTTTGAAGTGAGAAGATGCTAATTAGCCTTTTTGTCCCTGTGCAGCAGCCTCGCAAGAAAAAAAGCTAAAAACTTTAAATTACAGTAATACATCACATATCAGAAAACCTAGATCTTGTAAAGCCATCAATGAAACCCAATACGACCCTCATCAGTCCCCAGCAGTGAACTGGGACGTCATGAGGCTGTACTGGTCTGTTGGGTTAGAGAACAACACTAGCTGGGACTCACCTGTGTTTCAGACAGACTCAGGCTGTTGGCCAGCTGCTTCCTCTCGGCTCCCACCACATAGTGGTTCTTCTCGAAGGCTCGCTCCAGCCGCAGCAGCTGGGACGGGGAGAAGGCCGTGCGGATGCGTTTGGGCTTCCGGGCGAAGGGACCGTGGAGCAGGAGACTGTCCTGGGACACCTCGCTACCTGGAGGACAAGAGCAGCCACATCAGGAGGAGGAGGGGACACCACAACAACAACAACAACAGCAGGAAGCAAACAATAATCAAACAATAATTAGAGAGGACACTGTGCACTTTGCCTCTTATGGACTTAATCAGACTTTTAATAATTCTACTCTGAGTTTAAAAACTAATAAAAGAATGAAGCTGTTATTATACCAGAATAATAGAAGAAAAGTCATAATAATAATTATTATAATTATTATTATAAGTAGCATTAGTAAAATGACCTGGTGTAGTTGTAAATAAAGATGCCATTTGTATTTGTTCTGTTCTGTCGTTTCTTATTCCAAGGCAAATTAAACAAACTAGTCTTAGTAGTAATATTATGATTATAATATTATATTTGTACAAGTAAAATGACATGGTATTGTTGTACATAATGATACCCTTTATCAGACATTCAATATTTGTACTGTTCAGACATTTATTATCCTGCAGGTTGGAAACTTGACCTGCAGTTATCAGCACGATATTAAAAATAAACCAGGTAATAATAACATTAATAATAATTGTACATTATTATGCATAATCATAATCATACTAATATGTTTATGAATATTAAAGTAGGTGTTTTGATATGTTACTAAATTGTCTATTATATTAAACAACGTGCATCAGGGAAATAGCTCTACCGAAATAACCGAAATTAATAATTAATTTATAAAACTTCCCATCTCACACCTTTAATGAAAAGACTTACAAATGGTGAAAATGTCCAAAAAATACTGAAATATTTTCCACCGTTTATTTTTTCATTTAAAAACCGCGTGTTTCAAAACCTTTAACGCACAACGAGTTGACCATCACGTGTTAACGCATTCAGAGACATCGAGTTCAGTTTAATAGGAAAATGTTTTAGTGAAAATATTTAACAAATCATCTCAGATGTTCTCTGTAATTAATTTGAAAATCTATCAAACGCATTTCATATTAAATGTAATTTAATACCGTTTAAATCATTTTATATTAGAGAGAAGGTGAAGATTCGAAAAAACGCCACGTTTATTATATTATTATAATATTGTGGAAGAAATGTTTTTTTTTTTATATATAATTTATAATTATTGAGAATCATCTTGGGATGATAATCAGTAAACTAATATTGTAATTACATCCAACTTCAAATTTATAATAGACTAATGGTTTATTCTGATAATTTACGGACATGTTACAGATTTATTTATTGTTAAAAAGGAATTTTCAGGGAATAAAGTGCAGTTTGTATTAACAGGTCATGAGATGTTTCTAATAATGGCGCTGAGGTTGTTCTGGTGTTAATCTCTACACATTCAATTCCCTGATATTTCTTTCTCTCCATCCTGTTTTATTCTCGTTCTGTTGAAACGATCCTCGCGGGTTTTATCTGTGTGGACGTTTTGTTCTGCGATAAAACTGAAGAAACGGAGGTTTGACCTGAGGCGAGTTTTCATGTATGAGGGACGAGAAAAGAAAATCAACATCCGCGCTTATCTGGCGCTGCTGAGGTTTCCTGAGGAGCTGAGAGTGCAGATGTGAGAGCATCCTGCAGCCAGACCGAATATCCTTTATTTATACTTTATATATATGTATAAATATATAAACATACTTTTTATTTAAACCGCCTATTCTATATTATCTGTGGCTGCAATTTACTGTTCAACCAATAAATATTTTAATTGTTATCTAAAAGTTCTTATTTTGAAAATACAAAGACTCGGGCTTACTTTATGAATTATGAAAAGTGAATATTGCTTTTAACTAGAATTATTATGTCTTGGTGCATTTACTTTTTCTGTTTCTATCTTTGTGACGCACTTCTGCAAATAAAGTTTTATTATTATTATGAATCCACACGCTTACATTTTAACGGGACCTTTCAGGGATGAATTCAGTTTTCCAGGAGTCTTGTCTTTGACTGCATTATATTTAAATGTCCACCACACTTACCCTGAAACCTGTGTCCGAAGAACCGGTTCCGTAGGACCCATGGGTAGAAGTTGAGCGGGTCTCGGTGTTGCGTCCCGAAGAAGTGCGGATGCTGGAGGTGGGGGCCCCCGAGCTGGTGAGGGGACACGGTGAGGGAGGGGTGGTTCACCGCATCCGGGAACACCAGGTCCGGGCTGTGGTACAGGGACCTGGCCGCCGGTGGAGGAGCCTGGTACCCGTTCATTAAGGCGTCTGTCGCCGGGTTGGAGTAGCTCAAGGCCGTGGGGCGGATGGGCTCCTCGGCGGTGAGAGGATGCTCCTTGGCCACCAGAGACTCGATCGTGAAGCAGCGCTTCCCCGCAGAAGAAAACATCATGTCTCGAGAGAAGTGGAAACTAGAAAAGAAAGATGATCGGTTCTCCTTCCTCGTGTGGCTCCAGTGTCAGTGATGCATGGTGCGCACGGCCGGTGTGTGGAGGTGCTGCTCCGCTGGAGAAGCTGCTACAGAACTCAACAGTGCTGCAAATTGCCCTGATCCATGGAGGCTGTGCGCACTCGGAGCGTTTCTGTGCACAAGTGCGCACCGAGGAGACGCGCCCGGGAGCTTCCGTGGATCCTGACGCAGCGCGGGCGGAGAGCTGATTGGAGCAGAGCAGCTGCCAATAGGTCCCCACAAGTGCGCGCTCCTCAGATCACACGCACAAAGGGCAGCTTAGTTACTGAGGCACGCTGGGAAAACATGTGTGCTCCAATTAATGGCTCATTGCGAGTCCACGCTCGGCCCTAATGTCTGGTGTTCTGAGGGGGGGCAACCCGCCGCTGGGGGGGGGGGGGGGGGGGGGGGGGGGGGGAGTTCCACTTATTGTTTCGGAGGCTTTTCTGCTGCGGTGTCGATGTTTGGATCCAAAACAAATGAATATTGAGCAAGAGAATGACTCGTGGAGAGAAATGGGATTCTTCTTGTTCACCCTGTAGTGGCTGTGTGACACTTGGGCCCCTGTTCACCCCCATTACACAAGTATAATGAATAAAGCCTTTATTCACTTGAATCGTGCATTGAAACTTGAAGTGGAGGAAAGCTACGGATGGATTTTGCCTGAAACTTGATTTTTTTTACTATCCATTTGTTTGTATTACAGCCAAAACACAGTGTTTGGTGTTATTTGAACTCAACATGTAGATATGATATTTCAGACATTTCTGAGCAACCCCCTTATTTCTGCTAAATTAGATCTAAAACTGCAGCAGGACCTTTTTGGGGCCTTTTTGGAGACACTACGTTAGAACAGTCAAATGCTTATTTTAGATTTTTATATTTCTCACACTTTTATACAGTGATAGTTGGATTTAAAGGGAAACGTAGAAAGAAAAACATTTTTAAATAATTTGTCTTGGTGTTTAACTTGGGAATCTGTAACCTGCACCTCAAATAAGAATTATGATGTTATCATCATAATAATAACAGGCTGCTAAATATAATAATAATAATAATACCAATATTAGCATACTACTGATAATAATAATAATAATAATAATAATAATAATAATAATAATAATAATAAATATGCCCTACTTATTTAATGTTGCAATTTAAAATACATTATCGCATTCTGCAACGAATCCCATGTAATCTAATTAATTTGGTTTCTTGGTTTCAGTTTCCATGTTTACTTATCATGTCAAGTTTATTTATTCAAAATTTGTTTTTTTTCCCACGAATTGAACAAAACCAAGATAATGTTTCACCCAAAGAGTAACTTCCAGTCGTTTCTGGATAAAGACGCACAATAAACCGACTAACTGAAGAAGACCACAGGTTTAAAAACTCCCGATTTGACTCTTTTCTAATAAAGTTTGTTGAGTTTCATCTTCACGTGGCAGCAGGAAACCGCCTGAAGTGAACGTGCAGGTCGTCCCTCTGCAGCTGAAGCCGGTGAATCATTCACCTCCTAATGCGCTCGTTTGCTCGACGGTTGCATTAGAAAATCATTACCGATGGAAATTATGAGGTAGAACAAGTTGTTGATTAGTCGTTTAGACGTTTAGAGCTAAAGGCTCCTAAAGACGGCGGTAGCTTCCTGTGAGTAGGTTCATATCCCCAAAAAGCGCCTTTATACGGATTTATTTCTCATCCAGTTTAATCTCTTTCAACTTCATTGACCGTGTGTGTGTGTGTGTGTGTGTGTGTGTGTGTGTGTGTGTGTGTGAGCAGATACACATCTACATTTGTTTTCTGGGTGGACCTGAGAACTGAATTTCCTCAACACTGTTCATCTGGAAATATTTGTTTTGCTTCTGTTTGGCTCATAAAAGCGCAAAACGTTGAGTTTAACAGGCCAGTAAATAATGTTCCACCCTATTGAATCCTCGTTTGTGTCGAGTGGAACCACGAAGAATTTAATATCTTTATTGAAACTGCATATTCAGTTTGAAATGAAGAAGTTTAAACTGGGACACGTTTTAAATCTGTCACGGAGACCATCGGAGACATGAACTCGTGGAACAACGATAAAATAACTTTGTGCGTAAAATAAGAACCATTTACGAACAACAGTTATGATGCAGTTTAGACGTGAAATTGGGGAATAACCAACTCACAACTTCGTGCGTAGAAACCAGGATTAACCCGGTCGCCTCTTGTCACACACTTATTTATTTTGTGATTTCATGTCTAATCCTTGTTTTATATTGTTTTTCTGGTTTCCCCCTCTCAGGTTAGCTTTGGGTTTAATGATGAAACCGTGCGGGCCTGTGCGCACTGACCCTGAGCGCTGCTGGTTAATAGATGATCCGACCGCTGCGCATTAACCAAAACAAAGCAGGACCCAGTCTCTCTGTCGCTGTTCCGCTGAACCGACTGTGGATTGTTTTACCCCCGCGGCTGCAGAGGAGAGTCTGAGCACAGAGCAACTCACCCGCGCGTCATGGTCTGCAGAGGAAATCACTTTTATTGTGAAACCATTATTTGAATTGCACTGGGATGCGGAGCTGGAGTTGTGACCTTCGCTCTGGTCGCGTTGGACAATTACAGATGAGGAACAGAAATAAAATACACGTTGTTTCCGGTGATTTTACTTCCTGTACAGCTATGCTCTCATCAGGGATTCTCGGTTCACTGGTCACGCGGGTTACACATTGTCCAATTAAGTCAACTAAAGGAGAGAATATTAAATATTTAACAGGAATTAGGCTGAAGGTTCAGCAGAGGGAAAACTTCTCTGAGTGTTTTCACAATAGCAGTAGAGAGCTGATATTTTTATATATGATGAATATATGTATTTTTGAAGTACTTATTGGGTTTTTATGTTTTACGTTCAATGTATGCACCTTTTTTACCAGAGAAAATTCCAGGTAGGTTTAAAACTACTTGGCAATAAATCCTTTCTGATTCTGATATTTTAGAAGCTTGTAATTTTAACTGGTTTCAAACCAGTAACTCCAGCAAACTGCTGAGGATTTGCAATATGTCAGAAAACCCAACCAGTCAGTAAACCAGCAGCAAATTGAACATGTTGAGTTTTCACTTATATAAGATGTTTATTTACTTTATTTGACCTTAGTCCAAGTTCCCCATCTTTCTAACACAGTCTAACTTTGTCAAGAGAAGTAATGTATGAATACATTTTATAATCTAAATATAAATGAAGCAGTAGAGAAGTTTCAAACTCAGTCAGCACATGGTCTCTTCTAAAAGAAAACGTGAACTGAGCTCATGAAGAAGTTTTATCCAAACCTCCTGACAAACGTGAATAAAGTCAACTTTGGCCAAACTGTTCAGCCACAGTGAAAATATATCCAAACATTACTCTAGTAAATATATCATAATTACATTTATATTTCAGACACAGGGTCCAGATATAATACAAAAGTATATATCAATATATCTACAAATACCTATATGAGCAGGTCTCTGTTTGTTTTGAACAGCTGTGGGGAACTGGTCCAGCAGAGATCACTTTATTTAAAATAACTCAAATCCAAAGAAAATATTCAAACAGATGTTTTGTTTAAAAACCAGTCAAACCTCCAGAGACTCCATGTGGGACAGAGGGACCAGTGTGCTGCCCTCTAGTGGACTCGGTGTGTCCTTGTGGTGGCATGTTGACTCATGAATACAAATATAGTCGAAGCCCTAATTGCTCAAATTTAACAACAATACAGGCTCTTTATATTTTAAACTCAATTGACGATATGACCTTAAAGTCCTCTGTGACACATTCAATCTCTCATAACAGACATGGTGGTTGTTCTGAGCAAAGTGTTACAGGTTGAGATTAAATGCAGATGACGTGAATATTGTTCCCTGCACGTACAAACTCTGATCCGGGATCAAGCTGTGTGGAACACTGGAGTCAAGGTGTTAGAAAGTGGAAGAAATCATTTCTGTGATTTCATCCTGTGAAAGAGACACAACTCCACAGAATCACGATCCACACTCGTGTTGTGTCTATGCCAATGCTGCCACCTAGCGGCTGCACCGAGATGGAACGTGATCAGAGGCTTTTTGATGTGGAGGTCACTGGGAACTTTGCCCTCTGTGGTTTCTGTTTCCATCAAGGCCCCTGATGCGATGAGGGAGGAAAGAGATTCAAACTTTATTATATATTCACTCATTAGATATTGTTAGAGAATTTAAAACAAACTTCCAGAGTCCAATCACGACCGTTAAACCCTGAAACCCTAGAAAAAACTGTCCTGTTGTACGGATGGAACATTAAGACACTTTCATCTTTCACTGTCATATCCACATGTTCTATGAGACTGGAACATCGATAGTGATGAACCTGGTCATCAGGGGTTTCAGGTCCTAACTTCTCTTGGGTCGCCTCAAAGTCGCTTCATAAGTTCAGGTTATTGTTGTTTTAATATTAACATCGGACACCTTCAACCAGACGACCATAATCATTCTGAGCTCTTGAAAATACAAAAATAACAAAACCAATGTTAAATTTATTAAAAACCAATATGATTAAAAGATTTGCTCAATGGCCATTACTGCACGTTCATAACGAGAACGTTTCTGCATAGATAAATAAATAAATATATATATATATAATCACTCATGTTCAAGCAGAATCTTCTCCAGAATCTCAGCATTTGTATTTTATTCAGTTATGAGATGAGACAAAACTTCTCAAAAAATAATTTCCCATTGTAACAATAGACATTTCTAAATTTCAAATAGCTCAATGAGATATTTATGGAACATGATAATTATTTACCACAGTTTACACAGTATATGAAACATTATTGGGCAATGACCCATTTAACATGAGACTTAGATGCTGGTTCTTTAGATGCTGGTTCTTTAAATGTGTTTCCTCCCAGGTCCCAGGTCCCACTCAGCAGTGGCTCTGTGTCTTGACTCCATGATGTTGATTAAACTCAGACTCACGGACCAGCTCAGACGTTTCTCTCGCACCTTCCACCTTCATTAATAAACTAATTGGCCGTTTTGTTTCGCATTAGCTTTGTGTGTTCAGCTAATCTGTGCCACTTCAGATTTCACCCCCGTATAACGAGATGGGAAGAGTAGCACGTCGCTGAGTTTGTGCCACCTGCGTGAGAAGTGGTGTCGTTTAGCCACCTGCACGGACCCCGCTCCTCCAGCGGCCGGCCTCGTCAGCATAAACAAACACCCCACACTTTATAAAGCCTGGATTAACAAAAAAAAACGAGATCAGCCCAAGGAAAGATATATTATTATATTATTATTATTAACATTATTCACTGTTCTATAGATCCAGAGTTGATTTTTGATACATATCCCAAAGCTATCACAACCAAATTACATGTATTATGTTCCATGTAAGTGGTATGAGAACATTTAGGCGATATAGAGAGATATATGATTGAGATATAAAAATAATTTACAAGTGTATTTACAACTGTAGTCCTCAGATAGAGAATAGTAGAAGAGTTCACAGAGATCGGAACAATGTACGTTCATGTGATTCTTCAAAAAGAAGATTCAGTATGACAAAAAAAAAATAATAGTTAAATGTATTTACAACTGAGAGTGATACCTAGATATAAATGATGATAATGTGTTCTACCATTTCCGTTTCATTCATGGGATATTCAGCGCGTAAAATACGCACGGTGGATAGACTGCGCGTAATTTGGCCACCAGCAGGTTCCTGGTGTCCTGTCTCCGTTAAATGTGGCCTTGAGATCCTCCGCGTTGTTCTCCCTGTGCCTCTAATGTGAACAGGAACTCCTACTTCCTGGCTGAGGTCTGTTCTCCAGCTTCACGACGGCTCCTCTGGTCGGTAGGGACCGTGTCTGAAGTCATTGTGCGTCTCCAACGAACTCCTTTCACCGCGAGACAAAGAGCAGCTCCCACTTCAAACGCTTGTAATGAAAGCTAATGACTATTAGATGGAGTCGAGTGGCCTCGGCCTCTACAAATAAAATGCAAATTTTACAATCGCCCACCCTAAAATGCACGTTGATCAAATGAAGTGCACCGTCGCCATTGGAGCTGCAGGTTATTGCTCCATGAGAACTTTCACACCTTCACAGAGCTGCATCCCAATCTGACCCTGAGCTGAGTCATGTGACCACACGCTGTGAAATCCAGAGTAATACAAATAGATTGTAGATATTTAAATGTAGTCTCAAAGTAATTATTAGAATATCAACACAACGTTTTGCTTGATTACAGGGATTTATCATCAATCTTTAGCATTTAAATGAGTGTCCCACAGCTTAAATCATGTTTAAAGCAACCATTGACAATATATTGATCATTTATTTGTCCCCGTAGGAAAATAGACATCAACAGACTCAACACTTTGCATTAATAATTCACTTCAAGACGCTCTGGAATGACACAGGTGGACGTTTGGATCAGACCAGCTGGAATAATTCAAACACACTCCAGCGACTAAACAGTGAGGATTTGCTGCTTTTCTCCAGAATACAGTCAATGAGTGAAGTTGGCTCACGTTGAATATTGATATTTACATTGATAAAGTCAAGTCATCGTCAGGTTTTGTGTTCTTATGACAGATGTGTGCATTTATTGTGATTGTTTTGTTTCACTTCACATCGAAACAAAAGCCATTTGACGGTTCCTGTTGACTCTTCAGATCAGGGAACAAAATGCTGGAGACGATAATAATAATAATCCCCCCAAATGATCAGGTTTACTTTCATAAAAGGCAAACAAAGGTGAGAATCCTCATTTCATAGAAGCTGAAACCAGTTATTATTTCATCTTTTCACCTTTAGAAAATAGGGTTAGGGTTACCTGAACGACAAATTGATTCATGATAACTGCTGCTGAATAGTTTCACCTTCAGAAAACACAGAATAAGACGGGACAACAGACAACAGGCCTCATGTCTGTCACCGAGACGAAATGTGTAAAGTGCAAAAAGGAGAATGAGATGAGTCTGGAGACGGAAGAACATGTAACAGTTTCATAAGAAGCTTCAGTTCAGGGTCTTTAGAAACCCGGCCAGCGTCGTCTTGTTTCCAGCCGTTAAGGTGCCCTGTGCTAATTGGGAAGATGAGCTCTGTGACCCCCCCCCCCCCCCCCTCCTCCCTCAGCGGGACTCTTTCCCAGGCCTCTGGCTGCTTCTTTCTGCCCCTCAATGGGATTACGTTGGGCTGTGGAGAGAGGAGAAGTGGGGGGGAGTCCTGATTCCCAGAAACGGCTCTCCGGGGTTTTTACACAAATTCTGCTCCTTCAGTGACGCTTCAGCCCCAATCAGGGGGAGCAGGGGCACCGGGGGGGGGGGGCAGGAGACACAGATCCACTCTGTTACTGTTTATTAAACTTCTCTCTTTGATTCTCTGACCAGCATCGTCTCCGTCTGACGGCTCTCAGCTGAGCTTCTTCTTCTTTTTAGTTTGCTGGATGGAGGCTGACCAGATTGACAAAAGACTAAACACACAGTGCATCCACCTCACCAGCCGATGTAAAGGTAAAAATAACTGAAATCCCTTTGTTCTCCAGTTTGCATTTCATCCCCCTCGACGGATTTTCTTTATTTTCACAGGAAATAATAGTTTTTAAAGATAAGTGGAGGAACAGAAAGGACAGGAAGTAGAATGAGCCATTTCCTGTGAGGAAACAGTTAGCACCGATGCATCGATTAGTCCATTGACCCATTAACTAACTGACGAACAAATATCAGATAATTGGATTTTTGTGTGTGATGAATTTAAGTAATTTTTCTTGCAAAACTTCCAAACACTCACCTACTTAAATCTGAGAGCTTTATGATTTAATTTGTCATGGATGAGAATAAACTTTTGTGTCTGGATTAGGGAAATGTTTGTTGGACGAAACTAAAAATTGTTTATATGACATTGAGTACATGTCAGAATGTGGAAAATCAGTTAATAACGAATGAAAACAATCATCAGTTACGTGACTGCTCCCCAAAAGTGAAGCAACAATGTTGTGATCGCCCCCTGGTGGCTGGCTGCTGTATAACTCATAAACCTCCTTCAGGATAGCAGCCGTTAAATCGATTTTCCTCAAAGATGGTTTCCCTCATATTAGGAAGTCAAAGAAAATTGTCAGGAGATATAAATCTACATATTAGAAATCTTTGGAAATCTTGCAATAAGTATTCATTTCCCTCTTGATTATTCCATACATGTTTCTTTTAATTTGCTGGGAGGTAAAAGTACGAAACCGTTTATTTACTAGTACAATTTTTATTGTAAAAACCTGGTGTTAAAAGATTTTAGGATTAAAGCAACGGAGGCCACCTGGCTGTGTTCCCCTGTTTATTATGACGAGTTATCCACAGGACTGGACTTTCAGGTTGACCCCCCCCAACCCCCAATTAGCTGCTCTGACGGATGACATCCCCGTCCTCTGTCTTGTTTTATCCCTGGTGTCTGCCAGCCGAGCTTCAGCTGACAGCATGAGTCCCGTCTGAATGGGGCAGGGACAGGACACCTGCCGACAGTGGGACGGCATCTGGGAGACCTGTCCGTGGAGATGCAGTGAGAACGGGCGTATGAACCGTTTAAACAGATTAGAGCACTGAGAGACAGACTGACCCCCACCAGCCCCGGGTCACAGATATCCCAGTTAATCCCCGAGCTGGTTATTTATTTGCTTTGCTTGAATCCGAGGGGAACCCGGGTTTGTCCCTGACTTAACGTCACATCAAACCTCGAAAGGAAATGTCTCCATCTTCTTCAAACTGGGCGCAGACTGAGGAGCAATAAGAAAAGGTCAAAGGGTCACCATGATGACTTTTATGAGGATGTTTTAGAGACGGGTTTATTTTTATATAAACTGGTTTCAGGAATTTTATAGTGCAGATTGACAAACACAAAATCATTCAGTCATTTAACTGATCCAACTGTTCTGCGAATTGTGGGCAAAACATGAGAATATATGACTCTAATAACTCACTGTCCAAATCCATCATAATTACATCTAAAATCCCCATTTGTTGTCTAAAAATGTCAAAATAAGCCTGAATCAGTGCTGAATATTCATCTTCGATAATATAACAGAAGTAAGTGGGTGAGACTTTACGATTAATGTTTTAGTTTTGATTGATCGAGCGTCTAACACTCAACAACTGAGCTTATCTGATTCGGGACTTTGACACAGTTTTCTTTTATCATATTTTACACCCTGAATCCTGCGCTTCACATCAATCTGTTAAGTTTATCTCTTTGCTGAATTTTAAAAGAAGAGCTTTTAAAATTGTGTTGTGTTCCGTGTGTTAAATGAGAGCACATTTTTCCTTGTGCATGCAGTGAGAAGCAAAGAACAGGACAGAGTTGCCAGTAGTGTCATAAAATATATTTCTGAGTATTTCATTCAAATGTACAAACATCAGACTCGTCCAAGAGCAATTAATGTAAGAAAACACACAAGTTAAATATATAGCTATACATCTATTAAATAATCATGTGGGGACATGGGGCCTCCTGTCTCAGTATATACAGTCTTTTTCCTCAGTCCAGCAGGTTAACAATGATCAGTGGAGTCATCAGACACGTCAATGTCCACGTCCGAGTCGGAGAACTCCTCGTCTCCCTCGTCTCCGTGTCCCTGGGACCCGGGGCTCTTCGGCGGGGCAGCCAGGCCCAGCTTGGCGAGCTTGGCCTGCTGCTGCTCCAGACTCTGTTTGCGCCACTTGATGCGTCGGTTCTGGAACCAGACTTTGACCTGGAGACAGAGGAGAGCGGCGCACGTTAGAAACACTGGGTTTTCTTTAGGATGTCAAAGTATTGTAGGGTTTAATTCAGCCAGGTTTCTAGTTGGTGTATTGTCTCACCTGAGCTTCTGTGAGCTGCAGAGCGGAGGCCAGGAGGAACCTCTCGGATCCCACCATGTACTGCTGCCGTGCGAACTCCTTCTCCAGCCGGGACAGCTGCTCGCTGGTGAAGCTGGTTCGCATCCTCTTCGATTTCCCACCTTTGGTTTTGAAGGAGTGCAGCCCGCCGTTGACTTTGGACATTGAAGCTGTGGAGCAGAGGTGACACATTAGAATCAAACTGTCACACAAAGTTCAAACGTGCAGGGCCAAATTTACTTTTTTGGTGCCAATGATTCACAATCACTCAACTCACCTTGTGCGTAAAATGCTCCACGGCACGTTGACTGGTAGGTGAAAGGAGGGCAGCAGTAGATTGAATATCCAGGCTGCGTGTGAACAGCAGAGTGCAACATGTTTGGCGAGTAGCCGTAAGGTGCCGGTGCTATGGGTAAGCCTACGTGTCCTGTGAGAGGCAGAGTCGCTGGCTGATATTTCACTCCGCAGTGAGTAGGACTCGCCCGGTCACTGGTCTTGTCCTCTGGTTTGGCGAGCAAAGCATCGATGGTGAAGGATTTCCCACTGGGTGGCTTCGTTGAGAACCCGCGCTGGCTCTCCTGGTACTGCGGATAAAGCGAAGCTGGTGCGTAATTACGCAGAGGGTATCCATAAACTCCGACTGGTCTGTTCGGCACCTGCATTCTGCCTGAAGGGAGTTTTCAAAGTGGAAAAAGAAGATCTCGAAGATCTCTGATGAAAAACGTGTTGTTGCTCCGAGTCCAGCGAGAGAGTGAATGCTGCTCCTCCTCAGAAGACCCGAGTCTTATACTCCACCCGCACACAGAGGTGTCAACAGCCCCCCATCGAGCCTTTGTCTTTCTAAGTAGCAGATGAGAGAAACGAACATCCCGACAACGTATCCAATTAATTGGTGGAGTAATACAAGCTGGGATTGTCAAACATCCTAACCCTTTGAATGACAAGGCTTTTGAAGAGTGGTGGGGGCAGGAAAGTCAGAGAGATTTACTGGGCTACAAATTCTTGCATGGATCTTAAGTCCAAATGTAATCATTACCGCTGGGAAAGCCTTGATGTTTCCAAATCATCTTATTTGGAGCCTTTTAAGTCCTGGCTGCCCGACAGATGCTTTAAGCAGCGTAGCAAGTCGCTGCACAATTGTAAACCGACTTAAAGTTGTACAATCTACAGAGAACCCACTGTGTTGACTTAATTGATTTGATTTACTCATCCTTCTTTTCTTTCTCCTTTTTTTGCTCCCAACCCTTTGACGCATTTTTAAACTTAGTTCTCTTTCAGCTTTAGGTGATTCGAGGATTTGTCTCAAGTGACTGCAAATCAAGACCCCCCCCCCCCCCCTCCCTCCCTATGTAAACAGTCCATAATCTTTCTCCTGTGTAAAATGAATGTGCTCTATTTCCAAAGTGTGCCTTTTAACAGCAGTGGTGTCGCTCTTGGAATTGAGTAAGTGGCCCCGCGTAATGGAGGCGTCAAATTCGGCGAATCGGGTGTGGTGACAGAGTGGTGCAGCTGTTTTTTTTTTTTTTTTTTATCAAACTGCAACTCCACTAATCTCACTCACTGCGTTAATCCACAGGTTGATCCAGCCAGGCCTTTGATGGAGGCCGCTCTGACTGGGAAAGGCTTGATCCCTAAAACAATCCAAGTTGCTCTAAAGCCTTAAACCTAGAGAGTGGATTTATTTATTGTGTTTCGACACAAAATATCCGAATGCGGCCTCGTTTGGCTCAAAGTCCACGGGCCCGTTGCGCTTTTACGCACAGTCCCGATTAGATCCCACAACTCCTCCTCACAGGTCTGAGGATGAAGCGCAGTGCGGCGTCTTTGAAGGAAGTGATTTGCTTTCTTACACTACCCGAGGACAAAGACATTCCCTCTTTCAACTCGGATTATTGCCAGCTCTGCAAACTTTCCAGGCTCATTTCCATCATTTGGAAGTGGCCCGCGAGCGTCTCCAGCGCCTTAAGTAACTGTTAAAACACATTTAAACACCGAGGCGAAACGCTCGGTGCCTTTGACCTCCGTGCGCTTTATTTATTCTCCTTCGCTGACACTAGAATGTCTAATGAAGGAGGCAAACACAGACTCTCTCTCCACAATGAGGAGGCTCCTTCTGATGCCTCCGCCCCCGGACCACCCACCCCAGGCCCCGGTGTTTACTAGCGAGCACCGCAGAAAACCTCTGTCCTGACAAGTCGTTTAATTCACGTTCACCCACGAACTCCTCACCATCATCGAGTTACTGGGGCCTCTATAGGTCCCACTGTAAAAGGGCAGCCACGGGTTGAAATACGTGATGAAAACCAGTGTGATATAATTTGTAACTCCAGGCCTTTGAGATTAAATTGGTTATTATTCAGTGGTGAGATTCTGCAATTGATCAACTGCAGGGTCCTGGTTTCTGAGTATTTATTAATTTATCTCGTCTCATTGCTCATTTTCCCACTTTTGCAGCATTTTACAGACTAAATGACTCAATACTGAAATTCATATTACTTTTAACTTTAATCTTCACTCCAAGGGAGGGGGGGGGGGGGGGTGCTTAGTGGTGTTTTCATCTGATTTCTCCTCTGTTCTTCTGCCTGCACAGGTGAAATCCACTGACTCTGTACCGGGATGAAGACTCTGTGTCCTCTAATGACCGAGCTGCTGCAGCATGTCCCCCATGTGTATTGAGGCCAGACAAGGAATACACGGCCCATTGTCCCCAGTAGAGTCCTCTTCACATTCATAGTCATGGCCCGAGAGGACAGAAGGGCCGAGCTCTATTAGCTCTATGGGCCATCGTTCCCAAATGAGGCTCTCGCCAAAGGTTTGAAACTCCCCATCAGCACTTTGGTCATTCATTCAGTATCTGTGGGTCGGTTGCATGTTCGAAACCAAGATGGTTGCTCTTTCTCTGGCATTTATATAAAACAATAGGTTTGTGTCTAAAACCGCTTCTTGATTGAACTGAACTGTCCAGGACAAAACCTCTTATGATCCAATATCATATATTCTTGTAATGTAGGACGGCTCTAGAATTCAGTCGCCTGTGTTTCCTTATTTTATCGGCTGATCGTATTGATGAATTGAAAAAAACATTAATATATTGATGAGTTGAATGAACATTTAAACGACAACAGCAACAATATTTGTTTCTGAATATATAATTTATGGTATATATAAAAGTTGTCCTAAGACTTCCAATGATTTACAATGTGTCTTAATTCTAAAGATCCAAATACAGGCTTGTAACAAATGTACCGTTGTCTCATATGAGCAGATAAGTTTGTCTTATTACACAAGTTGGAAATTAATGTGAATGTCCATTTCTCTCTGACCAATTCAGCATCTGCGAGCATCTGAGGAGACAAACAAAAAGTTGACATCTGTCCAAGGACATAAACCGGTGTTTTAGAGCAATTTATGAAAATTTGTGTGGTATTTATAGCAATTATTTACCAGGCAATATATTATAATCCAATATATTACAGTAGAAAAGCCTTGTTAGCTTTACTCCATCTTTAAAAAGAAGCCAATCATAACAGGGTAAAAAAAAAAAGAAAAAAAAAGATGAAAATCAACAGATGCTATAAATATTCCTGTTATTTCTGTTCACCCGGAGACGGAGAGACCCTCAGCTCTCTCTCACCTTCAGTTCACACGTGATTGAATGAAACAAAAGCATGAAGAAACACCGTCATCATTATTATTATTGAGGTCAAAGGGGATCGTCTTCTCACCTGCCCGACACATCTAACAGCCACTGTAATCTCAGGCCTTTCCTGTCCACGCACATCCATCGCTAATGACTTTATGAAGCTATTTGCAGAACAATCCAGGACGGCCTGCCTCCATCACCCGGCTGCTGGGACTGAGGGGTCATTACCAGGACCTGTGGGGCCTTGGCCCTCACCTTGACTATGAATAGGAGTCCAGTGAACGGGCAGGTACTCCGTCTGGCTCTAATACACATCCAGGCTCTGCTGCAGGATGATGGTTGTGTGGTCGGGTCTCTGCTCGGCGTCAGGAGGAGCCTCATCGTGATCTGACGCTGAATTAGACAAAGTTAGAAAGAGAACGTTTACAGATTTGAATGAGATTTGAGCCATTTTTTTTCTTCTTCCTCATCCGGTTCATTTACATTCAACTGAAGGAAAGTTGAATTCAGCCCCCAGTGAGTTTTCAGACTGATTCAGAATATTGTTTCTCTTAAGATGTTTTTAACGTCTGTAGAATCTGCTTCAACTTGCCAGAGAGTCCGAGTCAGATAAAGATAAATCTCAGGGATAAACGTCTTGAAACATGTGAGTCTGGAGGAACCGGCTGATATAAGACCTGACAATTAAGCTTCTGAAAATCTATCGGCAAAGACAAACTTTTCATTGGAGATGTTGAATTAAAACACTTTTTTTTTTTCTTAGCTTTTCTGGTACATTATGAATTACCATGAAATGTACAATTTCTAATTGTGTCAGAAAAAGAAAATATATATACCGTTTATATTATTCATTTCAACAAATCATTAAAAATAGTTTCTACTTTTGCCTGTTTATATCCGTAATAATGTTACCACTGAGACAATAATAAAATTCATTGTATTCCTCACGTTTATTTTACCTTGAAGGAAATCATGTGATTTTTGAGACATTGGGTTTAGATCTTGGAAACACAAAATGGGATAATTGAATTAAAACACCCCCGAGTTAAATGAGTGATATCATATCAGTCATAAAACTCATTGCTGTCATGTCTTAAACTTTCAAGTCCAAGGACAAGACATGGACATGTCAAAACAAACCAATTCTCAGTCCTTATGTGGACAAGTCTGAGTTAAGGGACATGTCTCTCTGGTTAAGTCCTTCAAGTATTTCAATGCTCATCATTGTAATGATAATGTCATCTGGTGTTTTGAGCTCTAATTGTGTTATTTTACATAGCTGAGACCAAGTGTGGGTCTCATTAGGCCAGAAAAGAACAAAGTCTTAAATCTGTCAATATATGACAGATGTCAAAATACATGAAGTCCTTAGATCTAACTCAAGCGGAGGAGGTTGTGAATGTGTTCAAAGTGTTTTAAAACAAAGACCTCTGGACCCTTGGACAGAACTGAAGTTATATACTGTGTGTAAGTATCATTGTTCATGTTTGTAGTTTGTTTTACTTTACATTTATTTATTACAGTCTTTGTCTTCCTGACTTTATACTGTGGCCTGGAAAGGGACATAATAAGTTCAAGGTAATATTATGATTATTCGGTCACATGTAATTGACACATAGCCTTCAGTTTACAGCTCTGTCAACATCCCTCTAAATTCATATTCAACACTTTATGAGTTATCGATTGTGAATAAATGTGTTTGCAGGATAAAAACTTTTACCAGCTTTTTCTCCTGTCACCGGCTCCAGGACTTCAACCCTTCAGTGCTGCTTAATGACTCTTATCTGCTCAACATTTGAAATGTGAAATGAACTAACTCCAGCTTTGGAAACTGCTTCTCTTTCCGAAGTCACTATGCAGATTCTGTGTGTTTTTCATTTGCATGTGTGGCAGGATGGAGGAGCCTCCAGCTTCGCCCCATTAGCATCGACACCAGTGCTGTGAAGTGCTACTGCACGAGCTGCTCGGCCCTCGGGCCCGGAGGAAACTCCCTCCACACAGAACTGAGCGTCCATGTCATTAACAACCTAATGAGGGATTAACTTTCCTCCTGAACAGTATCTGCTGACGGACATGACCGCCCTGTCCTGGGAAACGGAGCGTGTGTGTATTGGGCCTGTCTGACACTACACACACACACACAAACACACACATGCTTTCACATGATTGGGCTGTGCAGAGTTTAAACCTGATTCTCCACTTTAACTGGATCATAGTCGATCAACAGAATAATAACGTTTTTGTCACAGAAAGCAAAATATTTGTTGGGTATCTGGAGTTTGACTGTGCGTTGGGATAGTGTGATATTTGCAAGCGTTTTATACATTAAACAATTAATGGAGTAGTGGGGGGGCAGGGGGGGGGTAATATGTGGATTTCTGGTCAGTTGGTGTCAAAAGGCGTCAGTGTCTAGATTTGTTATAATGGCTCATTTGTGTTTTTCACTCACAATGTGCACGTGCCACTTACCTCTCTGGACGAGTAATTTTTGCAATCAAAGGAGGATTATATTTATTATATCATATTGGATGCATTATTTTCACACTGGTGTGGAGAAGTAGTCGTGTCTTCGCCCAGGTTAATAATCACGTATGCCATCCTTTTTGCAGTTTGCAGAGATACTGATGTATTTATCTGAACACACGCTTGTTTCATTTCATTTGGAGGATTTCTCTAAGGAAAATGGTTTTGAAGTGTTCATAACCCAAGGAAGGGTTCTATATCAATAAGTAGGTCAGGTTCTGGAAAGCAAAAATATAAGGATCGAAAAGACAAGAGGACGATAGCTCCCAGACGGTTGAAGACCCATGTGGCGTAAAAGTGTCTCCTGTTAGTTTGACAGTGTGGAAAGTTTCCCTGTTACATCCACACATGGGTTAGTCTGGTGGTTTACATGAGTCAAAGGTCACTTCACCCCTGGAGGTGTAGACGGAACCAGGCTAGCTGTGTCCCTGTGTTTCCAGTCTTTATGCTAAGCTAAGCTAACCCTGATTCGTATTCACTGGGTAGACCTGAGGATCAGCTTTCACCAAAATGACTTTTCCTTCTAGAATGAAGTCAGTAAATAGAATTCACTGGACGGCAAACTGCTTTATCTGAAAAGCTTGACCTGTATTAAATTTCCTCTGTTTTTCTGCTTAACGCTCATTAACATTTTGTACATTCAAATCAGATCTTGAGTTCATAAGTAAATTATCTAGGGTCTCTTTTTTGTACTGCAAATAAAGGTTTAATATGTGTAAGGTTAAACAGTGCCTCACTTGGCAAAAAGAAGAATGAATTATAATAAAAAGTTTTCAGTTCAGTTCAGTTTTAAGGGGCCGAATCAAGACATAAGGTTGAGCCGTTAAAAGTCAAAGGTCAACTGGAACCTTCGGAGGGATTTCACTTCAGTTGTTTCAGACTTTACTGAAAGTTTATTCTTTCCCCAAAGGTCAATATCAAGTTCTTCAAATTTGACGTTTTCTTCTCTGTTTTATAGATTTTCTGATATTTGTATAAAATGTAAATGACATGTGGACTTTTCACATCTCCGCTGATCTGTGAAGCTGCTTCATGAAACCAATCATTCCAGTGTTTTAGAGGAGCCACTTCCCAGGTGCTCTGGGGGCTCTTATGGTGGAGACCCCCCCCTCTGTTTAATGGAGGTGAGAATTGGCGGGTTGGACTTTAACACTTGACCTCTGTTTACACTTCCTGTGGGTGTCACTAGCAGGGGCCGTGCTGCATTGAAAGGAGACACAGAAAGCGTCCGAGCTGAATGCACTGCTGCTCCCGGGCTGTCATTATGAGCACAGGCCATTTCCTCTCTTCACATTCTCTGTTTGCTTATATTACTGCCACACTACCCCCCCTCCTCCCCTCACCTCCACAGGCCTATTATAGGAAAATCATGACGAACCTGCAGTTAGCGTCTCATCCCACAACAAATCAGAATCACTCAAAATGAATTGTCATAAAAAGTACGTGTGTTTAACATTTACTTTAAATCTTTTGAACGCTGCTGCGGTAGATAGGCATCATAAGCAATGAGAAGTACACAATAATACTAACTTATTATATATTTGAACAGCATTACGCATTGTGGTGCAAAGAAGGGTTAAAGTGATTGTGTGCGTGCTGTGGTGCACGTTGTCGCGTTGAGCTCTCAGCTGCAGGTGGTGGGGACATACTCAAGCACCTACAGTGACATGAACAACAATCCTGTCTTTACACAGAGATTAAATAGAGGGGGACAATGATGTGCTGCCCTTGTTGTGGTCACATGTGGATATGAGACTTCAGGTTGGATCCTGTTACTGTCTTAACTTTTTCTGTTTGAGCCATTCACCAGCGACTCACTGTTAAAATATCGTAAATATTTAATATATAATTTTCAACTTATCCCATGATTTCTGTCTCACCACTCCGATTTGGCATTAGACCGATTTATGACATATTTCTCTGACAACTTTGAATATGACGTCAATACAGAAAGAGGTTGTATGAATGTGTCGGCTGTCGTCCATCAGTGTGTGTCCGTGTAACTTCTGAGATGAGCAGAGGACAATCAGAGGCTGGGACAGCAGATCAAAGCGTCCGTCTCCGTGGAGAAAAGCCAAACAAAGACAGATGAGCTGAGACTTTGTGAGCTGGCAGTGGACTCAGAGTGTCGGGAACAATAATTGGAGCAGACAGCCCATTACACTCCACTTCCCCGGCTTTTAACTTATGCAAAGAGTGAAGGTGTTTTTACAGGAGCAGAATGAGCACTGCAAACAGGACCACACACAAACAGACAGGTACAGACCACATCTGCTGAACCTCTGGTGACATCTGGTGGAGGAGAGAAGTAGAGACACCCTGAACAGGCTCTTATGTCTCGTTCCAGAGAACATTCATTCATTTCATTATTTGAAATTAATATGGTTAATATTCTGAGATGAACAGTCTGCTTAATCGTTTTATTGAAGACAACTCAGCTGCCTTGGTCGTTTATGTCCCTGTAGAGACAATCAGGGAATAAGTCATCAATTAAATTGTAAAGATAATTCACATGTGGAAGAAAAACAAAGCTTTGCTGAACTCAGGTTTGTGAGATGTGACAATATAGGAAGCTTCATACATTAAGAACTAGAATGACACATGACATAAAGTGTGTTTGTGTGTATCTCTGCAAAGGACGAATAAACGTGTTACTGTTATTATAGTAGAAATATGAAAGCACACACACACACACACACACAGTGAGCAATCAGTGAGTGAACAACACATTCCATCTCTTTCTATACTTTTATTTACTTTGGTTACTACTTTGGTGAAAAAGACAATTTGGAAAACTTCTGTCCAAAGAATAATGGCATGAAGAATCCAGGTCCAGGCTCTCAAAATGGTTTGAAAAATGTCAAAGGCCTTTATTTCAATTGGCTTTAAAATACAGCGTCACACATCTCTGGTTAATTGGTTAGGGTAAGGATTATTAAAACATTCTCTACTAGAAGTGGATTAATGAACAACAAACATAAGAACAATATTCAAACATGACACAGAATCAAGGATAAGTACACACACATATATGTTAATTTACTCACAAGAACAAGAAAGAAACTCACAAATCACAAATAATATTGAAAAGAAGACAATTCGTAGATGTTACGAAGTAGTAATAACAACATGATGGATCACAAAAAAAAAACATGGATGTAGACAACTCAAATAAACACTAAAGAAATAAATATAAGTAATTTGATATTTAATTTAAAACAATCACAGTTTATCTATACGAAATTTGCTTAAACTCAGAAGTCACAGTTCAGTTATAAAAAAAGATAATTCGTAGAGGTCACAAAGTATTAATAACAACTTGATTTATTACAAAAACAATACATGGATGTAGACAACTCAAGTAAATAACATATATTTTGATATCAGAGTCAAATCAATCACAGTTTATTGATACGAAATTCGTCAATTTTATTTTAAATAGAACATAAATAAATAAATCACTTAAGTCCAATAAAATAAAACATATTCATAGATACACGTTATTATGAATGATAATCTATATAAGTTAGTTTATTTTTATCCACAGTTATAGAATTAAAGGATCACAGTCGAATAGACAAGGGGCGGGGGGGCAGTTTGTGAGAGGCAGCCTATAAATAGAGGAGCCCTCAGTCTCCTCACTCACTCAAGGCCGGCGCATGGATCTGTGTTTTCAGAGACAAGCAGAACCAGGACGCCGATACCAAGGCACGGAAAGGCTACGTGGATGTTGTTAATACACATTATCTATTTGCTCCTCAGGATATCTTCATAACCATACCATGTATATTCCTATTCATAGGAATTAACTCGGGAAATAAGGCTCTTGATGGAGGAAAGGGTCAGTGGTGCAGGGAAATCGCAAATATTGTTTTGTCTTTTTTTTCATTTATGATCATGAGTTATAACACAACACCAACGATGCCAAGAATATCCCAAATGTGTCTGTGCAGACTGACAGGCATACAGAAAACGCCCTTATCCTGCTTCTTTTTCACATTGTAGTAGTAATAGTGTTTTGGTTTTGCCCTCACTAATAATGAACTTATCTCTGAGAAATAGAGACTTAAATATAATGGAGTCGTCTGCTCATCATCATGTTTTAATAGCGGTGAATGGATTACCTGCTTCTCTGTTTTTTTTTTTCTTCAGGTTTTGGGCTTCAAGCCGCTAATCCATTGATATGCGTTACATTTTGGGCGGCTTCGTTTACGTGCAGGACCTGGACGAACAAGCTGGGAATCTGTAACGATCGTGCACTTTACACCTTGCCTTATCAATTGTAAAAGTGTGTTCAGTTTATTCTAGTAGATCTCTGTGTTTTCATGTTTCAGTTTCCTGTTTTATTTTGTAGTCTCTGTTGTGTGTTGTTTCTGTCTTCACTTCCTGTCGGTGATTGTCTTCCCAGTCCTCATGTGTTTCATCTGTGTTTAATTGGCCCTTTCTTCCCTCTGTGTATATAAGCCTCTGTCCTTGTCAGATTGTTCTTGTGTTGTTGCTGTTCTCGCTGTCTTAATGTTCCATGGTGCTGTCCTTTCCTGTGTTCCTGAGCCTCTTGTTCTTGTCTTTGCCTTTTTTCCACTCTTTTAGTGTTTGTTTTGTGTTTTTTGCTAGTTTAGATTATTTTTATATTAAATACTCTTTGTTATATACCGCTGCTCCTGGGTCCATCTCCTTCTACAAACCGTAACAGAATCGAGTCCCGACTGGAGTAAAACAGACTCAGGCATTGGCAGAAGGTGTGTGGGCAGCTTGAAACGACCTTGGAGAGTCCAGAACAATTCAGGAAGGACTACGTTGATG
Organism: Pleuronectes platessa; assembly: GCF_947347685.1. Taxonomy (NCBI): domain Eukaryota; kingdom Metazoa; phylum Chordata; class Actinopteri; order Pleuronectiformes; family Pleuronectidae; genus Pleuronectes; species Pleuronectes platessa. Next base: position 3,313,045 of record NC_070636.1, on the reverse strand, counting down.
ACATGGAAACCTGCAGGTGAAACTACCAAGTCCTTGTACAAAAACTATTCATTATTGAGAACAGTTTTAATTTATCAGAAGCTTTGTTAAATCAAATGTACATTTTAAGCTGTTAGACATGTACAGAACCTCAGTTTTTCATCCTGTTTGTCTTTTCTACAAAACGCACAGGTGGTCAGTCGTCTGGCTCATCGGCAAATCTGAAGCGTGAGAATTTCGCCGATGTGGTCGGCAATGACCATTACCAGGTCAGCAATCTGCTGGGTAGCATCCTCAAGGCCCTTCTCTCATAGTGGAGGAGGCCTGTGAGATGGTGGGCCGTAAGCTACCGTACAACGTTGACACTTTCAACTGTGAGCACTTTGCTACCGAGATGCGACACAGCAAGGCAGTCTCGACAGGTGTGTATTTAACTGATGGGCTTGTTAACCTCGGTAATGGATATTTAGATTTTGTATGTGATGATTGCATGAACAGACTTGTTTATCTAACCAACTCTGGATTAAATTTAGGGTTAGCGAAAGGTTAACGGTCACTCCAAACAATTGGTTTTCTGGAATTGACTCAGGAAATAAGGCGCATGATGGAGGAGAGGGTCAGTGGTGCAGGGAAATCTCAAATATTTATCTATTTTTCATGCATGATCATGAGTTATAACAACTTGAATTATTTGTTCCAATACAGAACCGGGTGGAGAACAGCCAGGCTGTATTTGGCTGGGGCGGATTTTGGTGCTGGCAAATGTTGCCATTAATAATAAAAAAATTTAAAGGAAGTGAAAAGCAGTTTGGTCTGATTTCTTTTTGAGATGATTGAAAAGTTTATTCTGCGATGAATTCACCTCGTATACGTGAAACATGTGTGGAACGGGGACTTGCAGGAACAATTTCTCTGCACAAGAGAGCTCCCTACGACTGCAGAGGACATTTCCAGCTCCGTGGACTTGTATTTGAGACCAGTGGGGCTAAAGGCTGCAATTTGCAACTCCAAATCCATTACGGTGGATCTGGACTATTTTTAATTTATGGTTCTCTGAAAGGCTGGTGATGCTGAAAACAATTCACCGCCAAAACAGTAGTTTGCGCAACGGAAGACGAGCTTAGAGAAGCAAGTGTTTGCTTCTGACCTGACTGTTATTGAGAAACTGTCATGATAGCCGTGGAATTAAAGTAGTGACAGCGGGTTTTTGTGCTGTTACCACCGCAGCTAGCACGCCAGAGCCGTTATGACAGGGCTTTAATAACCTTATGTGACCGTACACACATGCTGTTAGTGCTCTAACCCAGCGGTCCCCAACCGGTACCGGGCCGCACAGAAAGAATAAACAACTTACATTATTTCTGTTTTATTTATTATCTGATTCTGAATGGTGTTTTATTTTGAAAAATGACCGGATCCTCTCCGTTATGACTCATGCTTTACGCATGTCAAGACGCTTGTCTCATTCACGTGACTTTCGCTAAACACAAACCCACACGATATTTGTCAGACCCATTTGTCAACAAACCAGGTGAATCCAGCATGTCTGTGCAAGAAGATCAGCTGCTGGAGATCGCACATGACGGCAGCCGTAAAGGATGTTCGTAAAAACTCTGTTGCCATTTCCGACATCTGTTCGAAGCAGTTTTCTGCTGTGACGACAACCAAACGAAATTACCGCCACCCTCTAGTGACATCGGTGGAATTTTTTTAATTAACGAATTAATTTTTAAATAACAAAAACTCTCCAAAGCGCACAGAAGCGCATCATGTGCGTGATGGAGCTTTGGTATCCGTACGTCTCCGTCTTGCTGGTAACTTACCACGCAATAATTAATTTGAGGCCGCGTATTAACAATTCGTTAATTTCGTTAACTAAAATAAAAATCGAACTGTCACCAAAGGCCGTACCTGAGGGTCTCCGTAGCCACACCTTAATGACCGTACCGTAGCACAAAAAAGGTTGGGGACCGCTGCTCTAACCAGCCGACATCAGCCGTACAACTCCACTGGCTTAACACACTTGTCACAATAACCGCAGAATCGTAGTTGTGTTTGGGTATTGTGATATAGGGAATGAAACAGAAAGTATCCTCTCTGGAAATGTGAGGTTCCATGAAAATTAGGTTGTTAGCAGACGAATCACCACCAAGGGCTATCCCTAGGCTCACAGACATGCCGACAGATAGTTTAAAAAATCAGAGGTGCACGAAAAGCTCTCCGAGGGCGTTCCACGGCGGAGAAGCCGTTCCCATGTGTCCGTGTTCGTCAAAATGGAGTTGCATATACCGGCCTTAAGCTGGGACATGTGCGACGGTATCACAACCAGTGGCGCTGCCTGCATGACAGGAACAAACTCGGGAGATGTGAGGAGAACACTTGAGAAAGCCCAGAATGCAACTTGGAACCATGGGTATTTGCATGAAATTAAATCAAAAACACAATAACTCAAAAGAACAAACTGAAAACACGTGACGTGTCACTGTGCTGGCCGACCCTCTTGGGTCTTCTTCAGGTCTTAGTAGGCAGGTGAAAAGCAAAATATTTCTATCTGAGCTGTGAGGTCCTTCCACTACAACGTTCAGAGCAAGAGTGTCTGAGAAGACTGAGGGCTCCTCTATCAATAGGCTGCTTCTCACAGACTCCTCCTCCTTGTCTATTCCACTGCAATCCTTTAATTCTATATCTGTGAATAAAAATAAAATTATACATATGTATTATACATGATATCGTGTATCTATAAATATGTTATATTTTATTGGGCTTAAGTGATATATTTATTTATTTATATTCTATTTAAAATAAAATTGTGACTTGTGACTTTAAACGAATTTCGTATCGATAAACTGATTGTTTTAACTCAACTATCAAATTACATGTTATATATTTGATTTGTCTACATCCATGTATTTTTTGGGTATCCATCATGTTGTTATTACTACTTCTTAACATCCACGAATCGCTTTTTTTCAATAGTCTTTGTGATTTGTGAGTTTCTTTGTTGTTCTTGTGAGTAAATCAATATATATGTGTGTGTTTATTCTTTTTGATTAGTGTACTTTGGAGAATATGTTGTACAGAATATCTGGACTTAGATTAACACTGTTGGTTAGGTTTAGGCAATAGTAGAGGAGACTTGGGTTTAGGTGGGGGTTAAAAGGGTTAGAGTTATGGTAATAGGCCACTGCAAGTCTTATTTAGTCTAGTTCGGAGGTTAGGTTTAGGCAAGGGTCCATAGTGGTTAGGGTTAGGGCAAGAGACTAAGTTTAGGTTTAGGAAGAGAGAGTGTGTGAGTCAGGTTTAAGCAATAATAGAGTAGTTTTAGGTTTAAGCTCGGGTAAAAAATGGTTAGGATTAGTCCCTAGTCCAAGTCCAGGATTCTAAACCCACTGTGCACTCTATGAATTGGGTCTCTTGGGTGCTGAATATGATCTTAATTATAATTAAATGCCCCATGTTGTTTAGGAGTCATGAAATATTCACAAAATTGTTTAATTTATTTTAACATTCAGGCCAATTGGTTCTTCCATCTTCTCTCCATTTTCTTTCGTTCTATATCGGTCCAAGACAAGTGATTGTGGTCCATGTAATATGAAGTGTTTGACTAGACGAGTATTTTTGATTTTCTTGTGTCTCAATTTATACCTGTGTTTTACCGTTCTTGTGGCTATTGAATTTTTTGTTTCTTCTACAAACTGTTTTCCACATTTTTCACAATATATTATGTACGTCTATATAATATTGGACGTCTGTGGTGTGAAATGCTGTGAAATTATGAAATTGATCTTGGTGTGTGTGTCTCTAACAAATTGAAGTTTACAAAACACTTGTAATAACACAATGTTTTTCTTGTGTTGCATTAGTGTGAGTGTTGCCTTAACTAGCAGCTCCTTTAAGTTCGTATTCCTCCTGTAAACCGAAATTACTTGGAATCTGTCCAGTAATCCTTGATCTTATGTCATTGTTTGAATATTGTTAGTAGAGAATGTTGTAATAAGAGGAATCCTTTCTCTATCTTTTTGTGCTTTTTGTTCTTAATAGTTTTTTTAAACAGTGTCTTAAAAATGATCTTGAAAATCCCCTTTTTCGTAGAGAATTAAACAGTATTTTGACTGCCGCTGTGAAATTGAATTGCGTGTACATATTCTGCGTAAACTCACCGGCTGTGACTTTATTAGTCCCATGTAGGTGTGTCTGGGATGAAAGCTTGTTTTTAAGAGCAGTGCATGTGTATCAGTGTCGTTAAAATAAACCTTGATGACCAATTTATGCGATTGTGTGAATGTCGGTCCCTTGAATACCGTGGTGTCCAGAAAGTCCACAGACTGGTCATTCTAAGAGTACTTCAGGGTGATGGAAGCATCGTGTGTGTTCAATATATTAACAAATTCATCAAACTCCTCCTTGGAGTGGGTCCAAATCCCCCACATGTCATCTAAATATCTATAATAATGGAGTGGCTGTTTGGGCTTTTTCTTTCCAATCTGAATATTGGCACAGGCCGGTACGAATTTTTAGCCCATCGCCGTCCCTTTGATTTGTACATAAAAATGTCCATTAAACTGGTGATTCCCAATAATTGTAATAGTGCCTGATTCAGCCTTTTGATGTTAGGATATGTCTTCATTTTGTTTTTCACAGCCATGGTATCAATATTGGTATATAAGCTGTCTATATCCATTGTGAAGAATAACGAATTTGGAGGGATTTGTTGGTTTTTAACAATGTCTCTAAAGTGATATGTATCTTTAATATGTGATGGGTGTTTTATTGACAATGGATTGAGATAATAATCGATAAATACTGCTGTTTGGTACGTTTCACCTCCACAGTCAGATACAATTGGAATCCCTAGGGGCACTTCTAGTGGTACAGTCCATATTTCGGCATCCTTACGAATTTTTGGGAGCATGTAAAATCTCCTAGCCCTCGGTTGGCTCTCCCCTTTTAAATATTGTTTTTGTTTATGTATGTATTCTTTCTTGTGTAAATCATTTAAAATGATGTGAGGGACAGGTATGGTAGTGCTGGAGATGGAGATCAGTGGTCAGGGAGATGTTTGAGCTTCACTGTCATCGTCGTCTTCATATCTTCAAGCTCCTTCTACAACTCTTCCTCTCTGGCTCTTGCTGTGTTAACAGACATGTTGACACAGTCACCTCTGGCTTGATACAGATGTGAGGCAGTAGAGTCCATGTGCTTCTTCAGAGCAGTGCTTTCTGCAGCCAGAGCAGCCTTTTGTGCCGCCTGCTTCTGCAGATCTGTGTTTTATTTTTCCAGAGCTGAGTTTTTAGCAGTCTGTTGCCTCTTCAGATTATTGTTATCTGCACCTTGAGCAGTGTTTTCAGCAGTCAGTTGCTTCTCTAGATTATTTTTCACTGCAGACAGAGCTGTGTCTTTCTGTCGCCTGTTGTTTCAGAGCTGTGTTTTCTTTTGCCCGAGCTGAGTTCTCCTGCTCTTTCAGACCAATGTTAGCTGCAGCCAGAAACGGTTGTTCTGCTGCCTGGCTCCTCAGTTTAGCATTTTCAGTCGCCTCCTTCTTTAGAGCAGTTTTCTCAATAGCGAGCTCCTTGTTCTTCCTCTTTGTGTCCAGGAGGGCTCAGCGGGGGGGCTGCAGGATTTTGGTCACACTTTACCCCTTATGTTGGGCAGCATCATCAGACTGCATTTGTCCAAGTGACTGAAAGACACAAATGTACACATAACATGTAAAACACAGTCCCATCCTAACCTCAGATAAATTCAAAGAGACAGAGCTGAATGAATTTTAGACATTTACAAACGTAAGGTAAAATAAATAAAAGACCATTATGTTTTGAAGAGGTTTAGAACTAAAAACAGTTTAACCTGAAGTTTCTCTTGATTAAAACCAAACTTCGTCTCTTGAGCAGTTGATCCTCTTCATATTGGATGAACGCAGGTGATCCATTGTGTCAAAGTTGTTGTGAAGTATTTTTGCCGTGAAGCGCTGGTCTACTGCCGGTTGTCTATCGCGGTTTAAGGACTTTGTCGTTGGGAAAATTCCTGTGTAGCTGTCGACTACGAATAATTGTTGAGTCTGATTCTGCTGAGATTGTGTTTCTCTTTTATATGTAAGTCAATTGGATTGGATCTTGAATTGAGGTGTAATGGCTCCTGTTATGAAATCACTTCAAGACTCTTACACAATATTAAACTATAGAATATTATTTCTCTATATAAATTCAACAAACACACACACAAACCCGACCCCCCTCCCCAGTCTTCTAATTGTACTTTACTAAGTTTTCTGGTAAATGTCACCAAGCTCTACCTCCAAACATCTGGAGGTTCATATTCAGTCGAGGTCAGAGCTGATGATCAGTGAACATTTTGCCTAGACGATGTTTTATATACATGATCAGGGAAAAACCTTCATTTTTAAATAAAGTTAATTTATGAGGCTTTATATGTGGATGCTATCTTCAGTAAAAGAGTCTGATTCAACCTCTGGACTAAATTCACGCTGACATTAATGTAGCTATACTGATCCAACTCAATTTTTTACCAGAGTCAGAAGATGACAACTGTGGTGAACTAGACAACCATCGTGATGGGAGACACTTCATCATCCATCCATTATCTAAACCACTGATGCTTTGAGGGGGATGGAGTCTCTGGTTCTTGTGGATAAACTGTATGATAAACACCTGCGGGGAATTTTATTCTTCTAACCCTAACCCCTTATCAAATTTGATACAAATATTAATGTGACCTCATGTAAAACTTAAAGAAATGTATGTGAACTGACACTGCAAGGCAATAATTCAGGTTTATGTGTCTATGGAAATATTGGTACCGAAGACACTGTTGTGATGTAAAATTCTAGATCCTCTATACTCTTCAGAGGTTTCCTTCTATTATCCTCAAAACTGGATTAATGATGGGACCAAGCAGAGAAGTGATCAGGAATGTAAAACTTGTATTTATTTTAAAAGGTACTTGAATAAGCTGATCAAAAGAGGTCGGATCACCTCAGTGAGGTACAGCCTGATGTAGGTTACCTCTTCATCAATGTCAACAGCTGATCTATGACGTCTTCCAGCACTTTAACTTCCTGCTCTGCTGTTCAACATGTCACGCAGCAACGGGCCCATCCTCCTCCAGCTGCGTGTCAGGCCCATCTTTAAACTGACAAAAACCTGGCGCACAGTCGGCCACAGTGCTCCAGGTGTCCTCCAAGCTGCCACGGTTGAGAAAACTGTCAAAAATGATCTTGGAAAGCGTCTCCATCAACCTGTGGCTTGGTTTGAGCAGTTCGGTGCTTCTTCCTCTCTTTTAGCTTGATCTTGATCTTGTTCTTGTTCTTGATCTTGCTCCCTCCACCATAACCCTGGGAGATTTCTCTCATTTCAGACTCCTGCAGGAGAACGATAGTCAGACTGTTCGCTGATTTGCTGCATCTCCTCCTCAGTGTTCTGGGTGGATGCAACATAAACAGTGTCCTCACACAGCTTGTCCTCCTCCTCCTCTGTGACTGAGGTCTTCACATGAGGAGTGAGAGTGAGGTCAGTCTGGCTACTGATTGGCTGCGTCTCCTCCTCAGTGTTCTGGGTGGATGAAACAGTAACTTCCTCCTGTGGCTGCTCTTCAGAGGAGGCAGCACCTGCGACCGGCTCAGTTTGAGCAGGTTTGCGATTCTTCATCTTTTTGAGCTTCATCTTGAAAACTGTCAAAAATGATCTTGGAAAGCGTCTCCATCCACCTGTGGCTTGGTTTGAGCATGTCTGTGCTTCTTCCTCTTTTTTTAGCTTGATCTTGATCTTGATCTGGCTCCTTTCCACCATAACCCTGGGATATTTCACTCCTTTTCTCCTCCTGCAGGAGATCAATAGTTGGGTCAGTCTGGCTGCTGATTGGCTGCGTCTCCTCCTCAGTGTTCTGGGTGGATGAAACATCAACTTCCACCTGTGGCTGCTCTTCAGAGAAGGCAGCAGCTGCCAACGACTCAGTTTGAACAGGTCTGCGCTTTATCTTCTTCTTGAGCTTGATCTTGAAAACGATTGGCTTCTTTCCACCATAGATTCCCCTATTTTTCTCCTCCTGTAGGAGAGCGATAGTTGGGTCAGTCTGGTTGCTGATTGGCTGCGTCTCCATCCACCTGTGGCTTGGTTTGAGCAGGTCTGTGCTTCTTCCTCTTTTTTAGCTCGATCTTGATCTTGATCCTTTCCACCATAACCCTGAGAGATTATTTGGCATTTTTTTCGAAAGAGACGTGGATGCACCATTCAGTCCTTTCCAGCTGCTCAGCCGACTGGCTCTCACTCTCAAGCAGCCGTAAAGTGTAGGAGGCGAGTTGTGTGTGTGTGGTGACCGGCGGTGAAAAAAACAGCGCGAGTGAAAAAGCAGGGAGCCCAGCCCAGTTTGATCGAGCCACAGCAAACCATGTAGCTGCCGCGCCGCGCCCCGCTATTCTAAAGGCCGAATTATAGTCGGGTTGCACACTGACACGCAACACGCCCCTTTCGTGCCCTCTGCGGGCTTGCGTGCGTCCGCCAATTTTTCTAACTACACGACAAAGCGACGCGAGCCTCACGCAGCCCGCAAGGCTTGTGATTGGTCTGCTTACTACATCCCGTCCGGAGTCTAGTTTCCGGTTTCCTGCCCCACAATACGCGGAAATCACGGAAGATTTAGAAGAACGAATATGGACCAAATAGAGGGGCACTTGGCAGAAGAGATCCGAAAGTAAGACCACTTGTATAACCCGTCACTGACTGGCCGATTTGTCCGCCAGAAATAGGCTATGAGGAGCCGGAGTGGCGATGTAAATAAACAGTCGACGAAGAAGAAGACGTCTCTTCTTTGTGTGTTTTGTCTTTGAAAAAAAACGTTACTCCGCCTAGGGTTCTGGTTCTGAATTGCGTTGCAACACGCGCAGCACGTTAGAGAAGTATAAACCAAAACGAGTCCGTCGATGCAGCCTTAAAGCGCGCTCCCGCCTGGCTGTTCAGAGCGGCCAGACCGGACCCGCATTTCTCCGCGCCGGTCAGCCGATCAGAGAGTGTTAGGGTTGCCATCATTAAGGGTTTGAATAACCGGGCACCGATATCCTGGTTTCACAGAGGAATAAGACACGGGCCGTCATCGGTGTTTACCTGAACCGGAAGTGATTAACTTTATTGCGCATGCTCCAGTATTTAAAGAATAAAGCATAGACTTCAGAATAAGGGCACATAATCGTTTGAATAATCGTGATTTCGATATTGTCCAAAAATAATCGTGATTTTGATTTTTTCCATAATCGAGCAGCCCTTAAGTGATCCTAAAGGCGCTGTTGGTATGTTCACTCTTCCTCGGCCTTGTGAGTATTCATCACTACTGGTTATTTAACACACAGGTGGTAAATCATCTGGCTCGTCGGCAAACTCGAGCATTAGCAATGGAATGGTGAACGACAGAATTTGGCCAAAGCCCCACCTGAGCTTAGCAACCACTACGGAGTGATAGGTAAATATACTTTGCATGGTTTTAACATGCTTTTTGCTCAGTTCCACCTGATGTTTGCTTCATTTAGCCTGGCTTTCCTGTACTTTATTATTCCCTGTTCTTTTGTTTATTGTATATAATTAAGCACCTGTCATTAATTGATTTATAAGACTTATTTAGCTTTTGAATAATTGTGTGTACACAATACACCTGATGCCCAATTCATAGAAAATGATCTATGAAGTTATTTTTACATTAGGAGGTGTGCAGGCAGGTTATACAGGTCCTTTCAGTGCAAACACAAAGACTCTGCGTCAGAAGCTGATAGACAAAGAGCTGAAGACATGGCATGAACGGTGAGTCTCCTGCTGCTCATTAGTTAAAGTAGATTTAGTTTTTGTTCCTTTACAGGGAAAACTGTTTAAGTCGGGAGAAATATAACATTACCATTTGAATGATAGGTTTTATCAAATTTAACAAATCTAACTGAACAGAATCGAACCTGAACAAAAGAGCATTTCAGAAACAAAAGGAGAAGAGAGAGAGAGAGTGAAAGTGAAAGAGAGAAATGTAATATCAATAAGGTCAAAAGGTAGACATAATAAATAAATTGTGAGTTATTGACAGTTAAAGTCCTTGTGTGACACAAAGTGATGCAACAAGTAAAATACATGAACATGAAGATCGGTCTTTGTAATGGAAATAAATACTGGAGGTAAAAATATCCATTTTCAGACATGTTAGAAATTATCTGTGCAATAACCACAACAGGTTAGTTTCTAAAGACACTTTCACACCTTCCTTGTTTGTTCACGACCCTTTGACTTTTCAGTTTTGTCTGAATTTAAATATCAGGTGTGGGTTGAGTTTGGATTTCTGATTTAATGCTGCCTCAACTTCTTCACAACTTCAACAGAACTTCTTGTTGTCTTCACCTCTGATGATTTAATGCTTGAACGACAAAAACGACTCCAGTGAACTTTCCTCCAAGTCCTGATTCATTAGTCGAGTTTCTTTGGTACGTCAACCTGTGGCAGGGCTGTGTCCTCGTATGACCCTCGTGCTCGTGAACACAAACAAATACAACAGGAAGACACGATGAAGAGCACTTCGATCACTGCACATTCACATTGACTACATGTACACTTTATTAATTATATTTGTATTTTCATGTTTCTTTTTAGTTTAATGGAAAACAAGGAGACTTGATCGAGATCTTCCGTGGGTCCTATCAGCACTGGGCCGTCTACATCGGAGGACAAATGGTGGTTCATTTAGTTCCAGATGGTGAGTGAAGTGATAACTATATTCACGTAACAATATAACATGGACATGACGTGTATTTCATGATGGCACCTTCCTCCTTTCCTCTTTCTTTGCCTCCATGTTCTTCCTCTTTGTCTTTTCTATTAAACACACAGGTGGTCAGTCATCTGTTTCGTCTGCAAATCCGAGCAGCAGCAATGGAAAGGTGAAGCGTGAGAAGCTCACTGATGTGGTCGGCAATGACCGTTACCAGGTCAGCAATCTGCTGGATGACATGTACGAGGCTCGTGATCCTTCCATCATAGTGAAGAAGGCTCGTGAGATGGTGGGCCAGGTGCTATCGTACAACGTTGTCACTTACAACTGTGAGCACTTTGCTATCGAGATGCGATACGGCGTGGCAGAGTCTCGTCAGGTGTGTATCTAACTGTTGTGTTCGTTAACCTCGTTAACTCTTCCACAACTCTTCCCCACTCTTTGGGGCGGCTGTGGCTGAGGGGTAGAGTGTTTGTCCTCCAACCTGAAAAGAAAAACATGTGTAAAATATTCATTTTCTGTGGTATTGTTATCGAATTTGAACAGGGGGCTAGGTAAGGCTTCATGCTGTGGTCCCATTGTGTTTTCCAGCTCATAAGTCCCAGCTTGAGTCATCTGCAGGCATCTGTTTACCAAAATGTACTCCAAATGGTTCAAGAAAAGCTTTCAATTTACTTTGGGTATTCCTCAGAAAGGTGTTTTAGGATAATTTCACCCGCCTCCTAAGAGGTTAAAAGCCCTCCTTCAGTCACTCTCATTGTCTTCGGGGCTGTGGGTTTCTTGTAAAAACATAACGTCTATTCTGTTAATGTCCATGAGTTTAAAAACAGACGCTCTTTTAAAATCAGCTCTGGCTCCGTTCACATTTAAAGTACGGATTTTAAAAATCAAACATGGATAAAAGAAAAAGAAAAACAGTCAGAAAACAGGTCAGTAAAATAGAAAAGTAAAAGGACTTTTAAAAACTCTTCATCATCGGGGATCATTTGGCCTTTTAGTCTCAGCACAAGTTTCCTGAGTCTGTAAATCTCCTGATCCGTTAACAGCTCGTCGTTGACTGTTTTTCTTGTGAGCGGTTTGAAGGACTTTAAAAACAGTTTGAGGTCAGAGAAGTGATCCTCCACCAAGGGCAGCCTCTGGTATTTAGTGGTTTTTAAAAAGGGTTTTATGTCAGAGGGGGGGTACAGTCCATGAGCGTCTTCCTGAGAGGAGAGACCGCTCCCCTGGCTGGACTTCGCCCTGCGGCTTGCCTTGCAGGCTTTGGCCTCGCTTTGCCCAGACCCTGAGCTCTTCCTCTTCTCTGTTATTTTTAACAATTCATCATCATCACTCATGCTCCTCACACAACATCATTTTCAATCGTTTTTTTAACTGATTCTCCTCAGTTTCATTCTTTTCGCTCACTTCATTCACAGTTAAGTTTTTTTTCAATTACTTCTGGCTGGCTGTCAGTCTGTCTAACCTGCCTGTTCAGATACATTGTTTACAGGGGGATATCCCAGCTTTAGAGGTTACCTGAACCACCTCAGTCTCCGGAGCCCCCCCCTCCACCTGAGGAGCCGCGAGCGGGAACTCCCCGCCAGCCGCCACACTCCACCTTCACCGGGCAGGAGCGCACCAGGTGCCCCTCCTCACCACATGCTTTCGTTTGGGGGATTTACTCCCAAGAGACACCATCTTGATCTGGGACACAATCTGACCATATAGGGACAGTTCCTTCACCAGAGTCTCATTCTTTATAAAGGGGGGTGTGTGGAGATCATCACCCTCGTGGCTGGGTTTACCAGTGGGAGAACAGGGTTAAAAGTGTTGTGGATCACCACTCCTTTCTCCTACACCTCGCTCACCTTCGTTTCATTGTCTAAGAACATCACGATAGCTCTGTTCATCCGGGAGGCCGACTTGATCGAGTCCCACCCGACCACCTCCCCCACAACCCCCACGAGAGAGAGAAATGTAATATAAATAGGTTTAAAAAGTAGATAATAAATATATAAATGTTACATTTTAATTAAAGTGAGTTATTGACAGTCAAAGTCCTTGTGTGGCTCTGGTGGCAATTTCTGTGAATCAATCACATGTCAAACACTTGTCTTTCTGTAAATTGAATCCAACATCTGCAGATTGACTCACAGTACACAACACCTAAATGAAATGTACAAATGAGCAAAGAACAGGCAGGAGTTGTGTTCTTATAACCCATAGCTCCCTCCCATTGGGTATTTACCTCCTGAGGGCTTATCAGGGTGAGAGACATCCTAACTTCATGTCTCTGTGATGATTACAAGTGATGCAACAAATGAAATACATAAACATGAAGATCGTTTTTGTAATGGAAAATAAATCAAAATACTGGAGGTAAAAATATCTTGTTTGAATTATCTGAGCAAAAACCACAACATGCTAGTTTCTAAAGAAGCTTTCACACCTTCCTTGTTTGTTCACGACCTTTGACTTTTCAGCTTTTTCTGAATTTAAATATCAGGTGTGAAAGGTTCCTCCGACCAAAAGAGGCGTTCAGGGTCAAACTGAACCGTGGTTTGGTTCGTTTGCAGAGTGAAAACTAGAACTGCAGAGTTTGGACTTCCTGATTTAATGCTGCCTCAACTTCTTCATAACTTCAACAGAACTTCTTGTTGTCTTCACCTCTGATGATTTAATGCTGGAACGACATGGTTGTCGTTTTGTGAGAGTAAAATCGAAATGATCTAAGAGTTCAAACAAAACGAATTAAATCAATGGGTTCATTCGTTTTGTCCCATCAAACAAATACACCAGGAAGCCACCATGAAGAGCACTTTGATCACTGCACATTCACATTGACTAAATGTCAACTTTATTATTTATATTTTTATTTTCATGTTTCTTTTTAGTTTAAAGGAATACCAGGAGACCTGATGGAGATCAACCGTGGGACCTATCAGCACTGGGCCGTCTACATCGGACAGAATGAAGTGGTTCATTTAGTTCCAGACGGTGAGTGAAGTGATAACCAAATTCAAGTTAGAATATAACATGGACATGACGTGTATTTCATGATGGCACCTTCCTCCTTTCCTCTTTCTTTGCCTCCATGTTCTTCCTGTTTGTCTTTTCTATAAAACACACAGGTGGTCAGTCATCTGGGTCGTTGGAGAGTCTGAGCAGCAGCGATGGAAAGGTGAAGTGTGAGAAGCTCACCGATGTGGTCGGCAATGACCGTTACCAGGTCAACAATCTGCTGGATGACATGTACGAGGCTCGTGATCCTTCCATCATAGTGAGGAAGGCCCGTAAGATGGTGGGCCAGGTGCTACAGTACAACACTGACACTTACAACAGTGAGCACTTTGCTATCGAGATGCGATACGGCGTGGCAGAGTCTCGTCAGGTGTGTATCTAACTGTTGTGTTCGTTAACCTCGTTAACTCTTCCACAGCAGATTTGTAGATGTTGTGTTTGTTAAAAGGTGATTGACAGTAGACGAGTCTTCCTTTCTGTTTTCTCCACAAAGTGAGTCATGGTCTTGAACGCTCCACTAACTGAGAAGCTCTCTCTACAACTCTGATATGACTCAAAAGAATCAAAGAGACAGGATTCATAATAGTTATCTGAAGTGCATGTAGTGGAGATACTGATATTGGGGATATAAAACATTTCTGATACTAATACATCAGCTGATATATATTCCTGTGGTGTCGTTATCAAACCCTTATTACATCAAATGTAAATGAGGCTTGATATTATACTGTTTAACTGTAAACTCTACTTTAAATTAATATGAATATAAATAAATGAACATAAAGCAAATGTATAGAGCGTGAAATGTGTGGAAATGATTAAAATGCCCCTCGAGAGGGATATGAATATTCTGAATAGTTTTCAACGATAAACAGATTTATTTAACATAAAGTGAACAATATACAGAGTTCTGTGGGATGTCCTGTCATTTTAGTTTGTTAATTTCAGTCTCATCAGTGTATTTTCTGTTTCCTGTTTTATTTTGTAGTATCTGTCCCTTGTGTGTGGTTTCTATCTTCTCTTCCTTTCGGTGATTGTCTTCCCAGTCCTCATGTGTTTCACCTGTGGTTAATTGCTCCTGCCTTCCCTCTGTGTCTCTATTTAAGCCTCTGTGTTCCCCAGGCCCTTTGTCGGTTCGTACTCGTGGTTGTGCTCCTCGTTTCTACACGTAGTCTTCTATAGGTTTGTTTTGTACTGCTGTCTCGTGCAGTTTTCCCCTGCGGATCTTCTGTGTTCCTTGTGCGCCTTGACGCTCAACTTCTGCTCCTGCTCACCAGAGTAGGCACCTGTGTTTTTCATCCCTGGGTTTTTGACTCTCCAGTAGTCACCGGTTATGTTTTGTTTTTGTCTTGTTTAAAGACCCCTTTTATATTAAATACACCTTTTTGTTATAACCTCTGGGTCCTGGGTCCATCTCCTCCACCAAACCGTAACATTCTGGTCCATAAGGGGTCGACTGGACAGAACTTAAGTTTTATAAACTTTAACCAAATGTAACTGAACAGAATCAAACCTGAACAAAGACAAAAACAGATCTCAATACGATAACTTTTTTGGGCTTCGTACTTCCTGCAAACTTTGGTCGGAATTTGAGCAGGTCCAGGCCCTGAAAAAGTCCAAAAAGGGAAATAATAATAATAATAAGAAAAATCCTTACAATTTCAATAGGGCCTCTCACCATTCAGTGCTCGGGCCCTAAAAAAGGGGAATATATATAATGAATGATCAGAGCATTTCAGAAACAAAAGGAGCAGAGAGAGAGAGTTTTCAAGTTATCCTTTTTGGGTGAACAATCCCTGTAAAGCAAATTTAATGATAAATCTAAATTGTGACTGTGCAGATGAAAGCTAAACGTGTGCACCACCAATAGGAACTAAGGCGCTGTCAGTTCGTTTGAAATAAGGAAAGTATGTTGCATGGAACAAAAGCCAGTATTTTATTTATCTGATTTGCTGTCGTATCTGTGAATGTATTATAAATAAGATCAAAAGGTAAATATAATAAATAAATAAATGTTAACTATTAACTAAAGTGAGTTATTGACAGTTTAAGTCATTTTGTGACACAAAGTGATGCAACAAGTAAAATACATAAACATGAATATCGGTCTGTGTAATGGAAATAAATCTAAATACTGGAGGTAAAAATATCCATTTTCAGACATGTTTGAAATTATCTGTACAATAACCACAACAGGTTAGTTTCTAAAGAAGCTTTCACACCTTCCTTGTTTGTTCACAACACTTTGACTTTTCAGTTTTGTCCAGATTTAAATATCAGGTGTGAAAGGTTCCTCCGACCAAAAGAGGCGTTCAGGGTCAAACTGAAACGTGGTTTGGTTCGTGTGCAGAGTGAAAACTAGAACTGCAGAGTTTGGACTTTCTGATTTAATGCTGCCTCAACTTCTTCACAACTTCAACAGAACTTCTTGTTGTCTTCACCTCTGATGATTTAATGCTTGAAAGACAGAGATGACTCCAGTGAACTTTCCTCCAAGTCCTGATTCATTAGTCGAGTTTCTTTGGTACGTCAACCTGTGGCAGGGCTGTGTCGTCGTATGACCCTCGTGCTCGTGAACACAAACAAATACAACAGGAAGCCACGATGAAGAGCACTTTGATGCACATTAACATTGAATACATGTCCACTTTATTATTTTTATTTTTATTTTCATGTTTCTTTTTAGTTTAAAGGAATACCAGGAGACCTGATCGAGATCTTCCGTGGGTCCTCTGAGCACTGGGCCGTCTACATCGGAGAGAATGAAGTGGTTCATTTAGTTCCAGACGGTGAGTGAAGTGATAACTATATTCATGTTAGAATATAACATGGACATGACGTGTATTTCATGATGGCTCCTTCCTCCTTTCCTCTTTCTTTGCCTCCCTGTTCTTCCTGTTTGTCTTTTCTATAAAACACACAGGTGGTGACTCATCTGGGTCGTTGGAGAGTCTGAGCAGCAGCGATGGAAAGGTGAAGTGTGAGAAGCTCACTGACGTGGTCGGCAATGACTGTTACCAGGTCAACAATCTGCTGGATGACCTGTATGATGCTCGTAAGCCCTACGTCATAGCGAAGGAGGCCCGTGCGATGGTGGGCCAGGTGCTACCGTACAAAGTTGTCACTAACAACAGTGAGCACTTTCTTACCGACCTGCGATACGGCGTGGCAGAGTCTCGTCAGGTGTGTATCTAACTGTTGTGTTCGTTAACCTCGTTAACTCTTTCAAAGTAGAATTAGTGTGTAGATGTTGTGTTTGTTAAAAGGTGATTGACAGTGGACGAGTCTTCCTTTCTGTTTTCTCCACAAAGTGAGTCATGGGCTTGAACCCTCCGCTAACTGAGAAGCTCTCTCTACAACTCTGATATGACTCAAAAGAATCAAAGAGACAGGATTCCTAATAGATATTTGAAGTGCATGTAGTGGAGATACTGTGCCTAATGCACTAGAGATGTCCACAATATCCCGAATTAAGGACACATTGTCCAGGATAGACCTACCAGGCACACAGTAGGTCTGGTCTTGGTGAACTACTTGATCCATCACCTCTCTCAGATGGTTTGCAAGCGCTTTTGAAAATATCTTGTATCTGTGCATAGGAGCGACCAGCACCAAGTCTCTAAAACTCCAGTTAAAAACAGTTAAAAGATCTTCCCCCATCTCACTCCAGAAATCTTTGAAGAACTCTACCGGAATCCCGTCGATATCTGGGGCCTTTCCCCCCCCCATGCTCTGCAGGGCCGTGTAGAGTTCTTGCATCGACAGGGGGCCATCCAACCCAGTGTTCACGTCTTGAGGGACTTTGGGCAGCTCTCCACAGAATGAGTCATACAGGGAATTGTTCTCAGTGTATTCACTTTTATACAGATCAGTGTAAAAACTCACGCCTCTTTTCTGGATCTCCTCGCTGCTTCTGAGTTCTTCTCCTCCAGGAGATCGCAAAGTGTGGATGATTCTGCTTTGTCCGTTCTTCTTCTCCAGTTCAATGAATAATTTAGACAGTGCATCCATGAGCGCTGCCGCCTGGAACCGTGACCTGACCAGCGCCCCCTGAGCCATAGAGCCCAGTAGGTCTGTAAGAGCAGATTTTTTAGACTTGAGATCTTTAATAAGATCTCGATTTCCAGTGGAATCTATTAAATTCAGCACCACCACAATTTCCGACTCTAGATCCTCCATAGATCTGGTTATGTCTCTTGTAACATTGAGGGTATACTGTTGACAGAGCTGCTTTATCTCAACCTTCCCACAGTCCCACCACAGTTTAAAATAAATTAAATAATTTTTTCTTTCTATAAAACCGCTCCAAAAAAACTTTAAAACATCATTAAAATGTGCATCACATAAAAGAGACGTGTTAAAATGCCAGACTCGCTTCTAGACTTTAACTTAGAGATAAAAACGTTGCACACAACCAGCGCGTGATCTGTAAAACCAACTGGGAGAATACTGCACTTTCTGAAGATGCTAAAATTGTGTTTAAAACAATAAAACCGGTCCAACCTCGCCATGGAAATGAGATTCCCTCTGCAATGAGTCCAGGTGTATTGTCTCTTATTTTCATTCATTTTTCTCCACACATCACACAGCTCATGGGCCTGCAGCAGCTGCCTCAGTGCATTCTGCGAAGCTCTGTGGGGCTCCAGGTGGTTCCGGTCTAAAACATAATTTTCTGTACAATTAAAATCACCTCCTAAAAATAAAATATCATCAATTTTTCCTTTGCTTAAAACTGTGTCTAAAACCTTTAGAAAACAGACTCTGTCAGGTCCTGAGACCGGAGGATAAACATTCATAAAAATCAAATAAAACTGCTCGACCTTTGCCCTCACCATCAGTAATCTGCCCTCCACCACCTCCTCCACTTCCAAAGACTCTGGTGCAATCCTCTTGGAGAAGATGATACCCCCCCCCAACTCTCCCTTTTCAACTCATTCACATATTTTGAGTCACTATGAGTTTCTTGTAAAAACACCACCTCAGTTCTTTTCAGTTTTATTTGCTGGAACATCAGAGACCTCTTCACAGCATCTCTGGCTCCTTTTACATTCAATGAACTGATGTTTAAAAGAGTCATGTTGTAAAATATGAAAAATCCACACAAAAACAGGACTGATTGGTAATCAGTGTGTAAAACTTTATTCATCATCTTCATCTTTGTTTTTCTGTTGTTTAATTCTCTGAACAATCCTCTTGAGTCTGTATATCTCCTGGTCAGTGAAACTTCCTCTGCCCTTGCTGCTCATGTGCAGCCGGGCAGAGTTTGAAAACTGCTCTTTATCAGAGAAATAATCTTCTATTTTCAATCCTTTCATATTCTTTGTTTATTGGTGAAACACTTTCATCTTCCCGCACTGTAGCTTCTTGAGTTCTTCTGGCTTCCTGTCTTGAAGTCGGAGGATTCACTGTCAGCAGTCGGTCTTCATGCCGGACTCAGACTCTGCTGCTCCTCTCCCTCCTTTCTTCACTGTCCCTTTCTTTGCTTTTGAGCTTCCACTGTTGCTCCTGGTCTGTCTTTTCAGATGAGGAACTTTAAGCACCTCCTCGTCTCTCTCCATGTCAATATCACTCACCTGATCTACCTGTTGGTCCCCCCCCCCTTCCCCTCCGGTCCTTCCTCACTCACCTGAGCTTCCTTTGGGACCTCCCCTGTCTCTCCTCATTCACCTGCCTCTCCTGTTGGACTCCACTTGTCCCCTTCTGTTTTTCCTGAGTATCAGCTGTTTTATTTCTCTGTGGACATGCTTTAGCTTGGTGTCCTTCCTTCCGCCAGCTGAAACACTTCATGTTGTTTGATGTCACAAAAATCACATAATCAAACTCTTCCACTCTGAGTTTAAACACCAGGAGAGAAATGTAATGTAAATAAGGTCAAAAGGTCGACATAATAAATAAATAAATGTTAACTATTTATTTAAGTGAGTTATTGGCAGTTAAAGTCCTTGTGTGACACAAAGTGATGCAACAAGTAAAATACATAAACATGAATATCGGTCTTTGTAATGGAAATAAATACTGGAGGTAAAAATATCCATTTTCAGACATGTTTGAAATTATCTGTACAATAACCACAACTGGTTAGTTTCTAAAGAAGCTTTCACACCTTCCTTGTTTGTTCACGACACTTTGACTTTTCAGTTTTGTCTGAATTTAAATATCAGGTGTGAAAGGTTCCTCCGACCAAAAGAGGCGTTCAGGGTCAAACTGAACCGTGGTTTGGTTCGTTTGCAGAGTGAAAACTAGAACTGCAGCGTTTGGACTTTCTGATTTAATGCTGCCTCAACTTCTTCACAACTTCAACAGAACTTCTTGTTGTCTTCACCTCTGATGATTTAATGCTTGAAAGACAGAGACGACTCCAGTGAACTTTCCTCCAAGTCCTGATTCATTAGTCGAGTTTCTTTCATACGTCAACCTGTGGCAGGGCTGTGTCCTCGTATGACCCTCGTGCTTGTGAACACAAACAAATACAACAGGAAGCCACGATGAAGAGCACTTTGATCACTGCACATTCACATTGACTACATGTCCAGTTTATTGTTAATATTTGTGTTTTCATGTTTTTTTATAGTTTAAAGGAAAACCAGGAGACCTGATTGAGATCTTCCGTGGGATCTATAAGCACTGGGCCGTCTACATTGGAGAGGATGAAGTGGTTCATTTCGTTAGAGACGGATCTGTATTGCGTCAGAAGCTCACCGATGTGGTCGGCAATGACCGTTACAAGGTCAACAATCTGCTGGATAAAAAGTACAAAGCTCGTGATCCTTCCGTCATAGTGAAGGAGGCCCGTGCGATGGTCGGCCGCCAGCTACAGTACGCCCTTGTCAATAACAACTGTGAGCACTTTGCTACCGAGATGCGATACGGCAAGGCAAAGTCTCGTCAGGTGTGTATCTAACTGTTGTGTTCATTAACCTCGTTAACTCTTCCACAGCAGAATTAGTGTGTAGATGTTGTGTTTGTTAAAAGATGATTGACAGTAGACGAGTCTTCCTTTCTCTTTTCTCCACAAAGTGAGTCATGGTCTTGAACGCTCCGCTAACTGAGAAGCTCTCTCTACAACTCTGATATGACTCCAAAGAATCAAAGAGACAGGATTCATAATAGTTATCTGAAGTGCATGTAGTGGAGATACTGATATTGGGGATATAAATCATTTCTGATACTAATACATCAGCCGATATATATTACTATGGTGTCGTTATCAAACCCTTATTACATCAAATGTAAATGAGGCTTGACATTATACTGTTTAATTGTAAATTCTACTTTAAATTAATATGAATATAAATAAGTCAAAATAAAGCAAATATGTAAAACGTGAAATGTGTGGAAACGATTAAAATGACCCTTGAGAGGAATATAAATATTCTGAAAGGCTATTGCAGAATAAATACTGATTAATAATGTTGAAAATACATCTTCACATAGTAGTGATAGTAACTGAATGTTATAGATGGTAAATCTGTTTTATAAACAGGTTTAATCAGGTAAAGTTTAGGTTGTTTGGTTCAGTTTTCTGCCATGTGGACAGAATGAATCAGTACATGATTTATAATAGATTAAATAATCTTCTGAAACATTTCAACTCTAATCACAGCAGAACAGAAGTAGTTAAAACTAATTTTATTGAGCCCTTTATCTATTTATTTATGTATTTAACACAATCTACTGCAGCTGAATACATGCAGATGTGAGTCCATTGTGATATTTCAAACACTCCAGGAAGATGAACAAACTCTTTAATCACTGGGTTCATCTGTCACCTTCACTGTGTCGTATACATAATCCAGAATGTTAAACCAATCATCTCACATCCATTAAAGGTTCAGCTGCAACATGACACTTCACCACTAGATGTCACTAGATTCTACACACTGAACCTTTAAGTGTGGTTTCATAAGGGGACTGTGTCAGAGCTTACACTTGACATCTGTTCAGTTATGTCCATCCTGGGAGAGGGATCCCTCACATGTGGCTCTATGATGTTTCTACATGCTCTTTACCCTGTTAAAAGTTTTTTGGGGAATTTTTTCCTTACTGTTGTTGATGGTTAAGGGCAGAGGATGTGACACCAGGTTAAAGCCCTATGAGACAAATTGTGATTTTTGAATATGGGCTATACAAATAAAATTTGATTGATTGATTGAGTGATTGATTGATTACTGAGTGACATTCCACTCGTACAGATTCAATTTGAATGACAGTTTATCAAAATGCTTTGACATTCAGTTTGTCGATTGTTTAAAAAATAACAGTTTGGCTCATCTTGTCTCTTGCAGGTTAAAAAAACTTTGATTGCAGGCTCCGCAGGCATCATGGGCATCCTGGGAGCCTCAGCCTCCACAGTCGTCACAGTCACAAAAATCGTAGCCAAGTAGGTGGGGCATTTGCTTTTTGTAGATCTCTGTTAAGCAGTCGTTCCAGATGTTAAGATGAAGAGGAAGACAACAAGAACAAAACAAGAGCAAATCCCAAACACTGGCAACAATGAATGTTGGCATGTAGCTGACAGTGATTATTATTTTAACTATTTGAATAAACGATTTCACTTGTTGAATCTGGAGAGAAAAAGGTTTCAACACAGTTAAAAGACTTGACCTTGAATCAGAAAAGACAATAAGGCATTAAATCATCTGGATGATTGAACTAAAGACACATCTCTGCAGACTTCACCTTGGATAAAAGATAAAAAATACATACTTCTATATCTGTTTAGTATCACCTCTATATATCTAGTAGCACTTATATAACACTTACATATAACACTTTGTAGTTTGGCCTTTTTGAAGCAAATTGTACTTGATTCTTGTTGTTCTGGGTTTGTTCTCTCATGGTTGATGCACTTATTGTGACTTTGGATAAAATCATCAGCTAATTGAAATGTAATGTGATGTTTCTTTGTCTTTCATGTAGTTCTTCATTTTTTAAACGGATCAAATAATCATTTGAACACAATTTATTTGCAATAAAATAATTTAAAATACATTTCTCTATGTATATTATTTTCCTCATTTTAGCGGGGGTCAGAGAGATGTGTGGGGGAGATATGCGAGTATGTGTGTTGGTGTCAAATTAGAGAAAGATACTAGATGCATGCAGAGAAAGACTGAAGAGCATAACATGAATAACATTAACTTTCAAATAACTTAAAACCAAGATATCACAGCAACACGGATCAAATTTATAAACATCACACATAATCAATAAGCAGTCTTTGATTAGCCTAGTATAATTGTAAAGCCCAGTTGTGTTACCCGTCCGTTGAAAGAAAAATAAAAAAGGTTGCTGTGCTGTTTGAAGTCCAGTGAAGTCGTCTTGCTGGGTTTTGGCTCCAGTTTTTGTGGTTCTGCTGTGCGATGCAGCTGTTGTGCTGAGGTCAATAGGCAGGCGCTCCAGTCAGATGAAGGATTGAAGGTTGGTAGAGTTTGGATTGAGAGGAGGTTTCCTTGATGAGATGAGCGGCAAGCTGCACTTGTCCTACAAGGAGGGTTGCGTGGAAAGAGCGGTGTTCTCCTCTCGGAGGGATGAGTAGAAAGAGATAGAAGGATGGGAGAACTGGGCTTATATTGGCCTGTTGACCTCATGGGTCATGGGGCCCAGTTTGACCAATAGTGGTTGAAACGTGTCTCCGGTCGGTTTCACATCTTTGTGTGACATTGACGCGCCCTGGGAGATTGAGTTCTGGACGCTCTGGTTTGTTCCCAGAACAAAGAACATGTGCTCAGGGCTGTGGTTTCACATGTAGGTCGAACTCAAGGGGCAACATCCTGGTCTGAGCGGTGAAGCCGATACGGAAGTGTAAAAAGCTGCAGTTCACTGGGTGGCCACTTGAGGCTGGCTCCAAGAAACAGAAAGTCCCATTGACTACATTGTTAAAACGGCCGACTTTAGAGCAGAATTAAACCTGTTTACAGCCTGGTACAAAAATTGGTTTTAGTCTCAATCGCAAGGTTCATCCTTCATGACAACTCTGAGGGGGTGAATTTTTTTTCTAACTCCCTCGTTTGAAAGATATAGAGGTTTGAAATTCATGTGACGTCACAGTCAGCGTGCCGAGTGCCGCTCCTAGCCTGCTGCCTGCTCGGCTCTACCGGAGCTAAACGCTACTCCCCGGCACTGAACACCACCTGAGTATTTAAAGTCATATCTGCATTGCTCTCTATTAGTAAGAATATTGGTGTTCTGTTGTAACGTGTTACAGTGAAAACTAAACTCGTCTGCTACCTTCAGTTTTTACATAGTTAATCTCAGGCAGACTTCACTGAATTATTGTGTTAAATATAAATAAATTATAGGAAGTGTAACTTTACTAGCATAGACAGTCTCATAGAGAACCTAAGGCTGATGTCAACAATTTGTAAAAGTCTGTTAAGGAGTTAACAGGAGTTGAATGTTCATCTAGGATGGCCAACCTGAGACACAACTGGAATCCAACCAGACTGAACACTGAGTCATCACTTCAACACTGTCACTCGGTACAGACCTGTTTTCATTACTTATAAACAATCAAAGCTAAGTATCGCACATAATACATAATGTATTAAATAATATGAAATACTTTTAATGTGAAATATTAAAAGTTTTAATATGAAATAATAATAATAATAACTCCATACTGTACAATCATTGTCATGGTAGTGCACAGTTTTATCCAAAAGCATGTTCAAATACATAGTTGAATATCCACAGAAAATAAGGATACAAACTTTGTTCATAAGTAACACTTCCTCTACAATAATGCCATACTTTTATGTTTCCTTTGTACCCTCATGGTTAAATGAACATATTTTAAGTCGCTTTGGATAAAAGTACTTAAAGAAATAAAACATTTTACCAATACATAAAATGTCTTTCTACCTCATCTGTAATATTCAAGGGGATAATCTCCCACAGAGCTGTTGATAACCGTCCACATCAAGTCTCTCCACTTCCCTCAGTGTGAAAACATAATTATATATAAATATAAGAACTGTCTAAACTGTCTAATTCACTCTAAAATTCCATAACAGGCTAAATAAACGAGCTGCAATAGTAATGGTGGATATACCAGCCTGTATCAGAAAACTTGTGAAACATATTACTATCACATGCAACTTACACATGCTACTTAAGTATGCAAACCTGCCTACTTCCTGTCAGATTGATGATAAAAGAGAAGAAAGCGACACTAGTAAGAAACCAATTTTTTTTTTACAGTCGCTGTTTAGAATTCAGCTTTACAACAGAAAAGATAAAACCAGCTGTCCAACTGGGACTAAAATTGATATGTTTGAGGTGTTTATTAAATTCACTGATAAAATCAAAGTGATGAAACCACTGAGGCCGTTGAAGTAACACATTTACTCCACAGCTCAAACTGACACAAGGGGGCGTCCTATGTTCTTTAACTTACAACTTACTTCATTCCCCTTGAAACCTGTTGCAGCTCAGGAGACCATGTGATGTTCTCTAAGCAATGAATGCATTGTGAGCACAAATGAACTTAAACATCACCATTTTGAATTGTCATCTTTGTGAATGTTGAGCAAAAACATAAATATAGTTTGTACCACTGGTGTGTTATTGTATCAGATAAAGTAAAGAGCTGTGTTGTAATCACATAACTGCTGCCTAGTTTTGCTTTTGTTTTGTATCAGTTGTGCATTGTGTAACATTTGCACGTGACTTACCTGGCCCATTGGGAGGTTGTGGTTTCGCTGTCGGAGAGAACACTCCCAGTTCACGTTTAAATGAGACTTTTTCACAAGAGTCTGTAATGTGAGAGGTTTTCACACTTTGTCCTTCTTTATAAATCATTTTTTTCAAGCGTTTCTTGCAGCCCCACAAATAACCAACAGGTGGCAGCACAGTAGAAGTGAATAAAAAGGCAGCAGCTGATTTAGTGATGTAAATTTAAGATTAGCAATGAAGTTACTACAGTTTATACTTTGTGGAGTAATATTGCTGAGTATTCACTTTAATTACATTAACTATATTAATGTCTTATTGCTGTTCTCAACCAATCAAACTTTATTTGTATAGCCCATATTCAAAAATCACAATTTATCTCATCGAGCTTTAAAAACTGCAACAACCATGTTGTTAACCCTCAACAAGAGGTTATACTTGCACCAAATATTTCACTTGTTAGAGGATATAATGGTGTTTTTAGTATTTTAGGTAAATGCTTTGGTCCCTTACAGGATGTTCAGTTGGCTTCTGTCTAACTCAAACGTCCCTGAGTGATTGTACTAACCTGCGGACGTGTTCTCTGACCTACATGTCCCCAAATGTCCCCTGAACAGGCAGTTGAACCCCAGGGAAGAATGACATTAAAACCAGTCAATCCCACCATTAATAAGAAATCAATCAGTGGGGACATTATAGTGGAGTGCGGCTAACTGCTGAGTTTATGAACATTTAATAACGTTACCTTTGATACTCGTTGAACTTATCAACTTTTAATTCCTGACCTCATCCATGATTAATAAGTCTCTGTCTGATCCTTTGATAATGAGGCCTTAGTGCTGCGGCTGACAGATGGGAAGGCCCAACTGCTGCCAACTGCTTTCTATACAATATTCACCACATTCACACACACACACACACACACACACACACGTGTCCGTCACTCACATTAGCAGTCAAACAAAGGGCTATGTTATAGACGGGATGTTACTCTTCTTTATCAGTTCATTACCAAGGTGGAGAAACAAAATCATTTACATAAGACAAGCACATATAAGTGAGAACGACACAGTCAGGACCACTATAAATAAATAGGTATATATAAATGTATATATATATATATGTGCGTGTGTCACTGTCTCAACTGAACAACCTGCAGAATGCAAAGCACAGTGACAGTTATGTTGTGTAAATTATAATGATTTTAGGTTTTATGGATTCATTTCAATTTGATCGATGTAGCATTTCTGCAAATTAACCGATATACAGTTTCCCAACCTGGTATATTTTTGTAATTATATGTATACATTATATTTATTTAAAAGCTGAATTGTTGTCAAGCCAGTTTACCAGAAATTATTCCGCTCGCTTGTAAAAAATGGCAATTTCTATTCAGATGTTTTGAAAGGATACTACTAATAAACTTGCATGTCACCTTTTATTAAAAAAAAAACCTTGTTAAGTATTAATAAATTGAATATATTCCAAAAATCGATCTCCATTTATTTAAAAGAAATAAGGTTTTACATGAACAAATATACACCACCATCATCATCTCGATAAAACAAGGTTTAAACCTCTAGTTAAAAGCTTCAAATTATGCTTTTTTTCCTCATATCATGTTTCACATTATTTCCCACGTTGGTTCAAAACCAAAGAAAAAAAACAGTGTGAATATTGATTGCTCTCTTCCTCTTTCTGCCTCCTTCAACCTCAAAATCCCCCTCTTTTGCCCCATCGTATCATAATTAAATACACCCAGATCCCTGACAGGGCTTCACTCTGTAATCCTCCTCCTCCTTCCTCTCTTTAACCCCCTCTTTAACCCTCTGCAGCCTCCCGTCTTCGTCCCCTCCTCGTCCTTTGTCTGCCTTTCCCTCCAGAATTCCTGGCTGGAGGCTGGAGCTCTCTACCTCTGTGTGGCCGTCCATCTGCCGTCCGCCTGACCTCCTCTGGGAGCAGATCTTCCCCCCTTCTTCCTCGACCTGAGCTTGGAGGTGTGTGAGGGGGTTGGTCGTTGACCAGTGGAGGGATGACCTATTCCCAGAGAGGCTCTGCATTGACACTAGTAGGGACAATAAGAGGGAACAATGGTATGGATGAAGACCCGGGAGGTGGAGGGTGTGAGCAGGGGCTGGCTGACCGTCTCCATGCAAACATACCCTTCATTCCTCTGTGGGCTAAAGGCCTGTTGAGATGCTTTCGGAGAAGAAAAAATGTGCTTTCATCTTAAATTTTGGTTTGGAGCGATATGAATCATTTCTGGTCGTCATGTAAAGTGTTTTCAAATTTAAAAAGTAGTATTTAACCTGAGTTTTGTGCACAGTAAAAAGCTACCATTGTTCCTTAAATGTCCGCAAAGAACATAACTTAATGATGTATTTCACATAAACCAATGACATTTGTCACTTTTGTTGTCACATATGTCTACATACACATTTCCTATTATTAAAACACCAGTATCCTTCTTATAGCCAGAATAAAACTGGACAAATCCAAAGACCTGTTAAAGTAAATGGTGTCACTGCTTATGAAGTGGCCCCAAATCCTTCTTTTGTTTACCAAACATGAGAAAGAACTGAAACTCAAAGTTTTGACAACATATCTGCACTGGATCAGTTTGAAAATAGTTATTTGGAAAAGACTCTTATCTGAAGAGTCTGAGAGGGGGAAAACAAAAATCCTGCAACAAAGAGTTTCTGTTAAAAAGAGACCGAAACACTGCATGAGGTCAGATGTTTTGGAAAAGGCTGTTATTGGATTTCTTGTTCAAAGTTAGATGAGATGGTCAATACCAATTTCATGTTCGTCAAATGTGAAGTTAAAACAGCAGCCGTAACACAATCCGAATATTTCAAATTGACCGAATTGACCAAGTGTTAAAAGATGCACCTTTGCATCAACAATTCATACGCAAACGTTTCCAGAGATTTATAAACTTGAGCTTGTGATAAATATTCAAGCTCGTAGCGAACTCCCTGAATCTCAACTTGTGTCTTTTAGGTTTCCATGTGATGCAGAGATAAAACAAACATAGACATTTATTAGTACAACTAGCGCATTGTTTAAAATGCGCGAGGCTAGCTTTGATCCCATGGTTCTTTACGTAGCTAATCACCTGTTAGCTTGAGCAACATTTCACCAGAGAGACATGAGAGTAGTGTGAGCTTATTAATTAAAGACTATAACTCTTAATATTAATATAATATTAGCATAGCAATTTTGCAAGACTCCTGGAGCAATAAGAGATTGAGTGCCACAACATTTTACTAATTAAAAAGGAATCTAGATTTTCCGATTATTGCAAAAATATAAAACTCAAGTTGTGTGAAACATGTACATGTTAGAGATTGCAAAAAAAGTTTTTCTTGCAGTTTTTCATAAAGCAAAATATAAGATTTTATACTGCGCTCCACTATTCTAAAAAAAACAGTTCATAATAAACTACGCTGCATTTCAAGCTTAATAACACCATAATAAAACGTCCACTGACTGTAATTGGAAAGCAATATGTGTACAAAAGTATTAATACAGTAAGAACTCCAGCTTTCACTACTGTTGATATACGGAGCAGCCATCTTGGATTTTGAAGTCGAGGGTGGTGAGTTTCCTCCGACCTTCCGAGTCGAAATTCCGACTTGTTCCAGTTGCAACTTCGATTGTTCGAAACTCCGAAGTATAATGGAACGCGGTGCTAGGAGGCTAGCTGTAGCATCATCTTTACCCTACAGACACGAGGGGGGTACTGAGCATAGATATATGTGGCAAGATGGCCGCTATATGCGGACCTTCGACTCCGTTGGCCGGCAACGCGGACGAGACATCTAGCCTTTATATATATATCTATGGTACTGAGCTTCCCATGATCAAATATTCCCCAAAATGTCAAACTGTTTTTCTGGCTCCTTAGTTAAACAAGTCCGTTCCGTTAAATACAAATATTATCTTGGCATAATGTATCGGGATCAAAGTTGCCTGAGTGTTTTATTCACCTGAACGTGCCACAAGGAAAATTCCTTTATCATGACTCTGCAGCAGCATGAAGTTCCCCTCCTGACGAGCCTGTGGTGTTGATGAGGCCGAGCCTGGTGACATCGGTTTGTGGCGTCTCCTCGGCCCATGTGACAGTCTGGGAGCTTCTGTACCGCTGCTGCTGCTGCTGCTTTGCTAATGACCTGTTTGAACTGGTGTCAATGTTAATGCTGCTGCAACAAGACATTCACAGATAAGACAAATGCAAATGCTGGAGTAAAGGTCCAATCAACTGGCCCTCGGCAGTAAGGGCCCCGACACCCCCGAGGTTGTCGGTTGTGTGTTAATTGTTTGGCGTCGTTGTGGGAAGTCCATTTACTCAAATGCTGTACTCAGGTGCAACTTTGAAGTACTCGTACTTAACATGAATATTTCTTCAGTTTGTAACTTATTCTCAAACACATAACAGGAATGATTTTGTGACAATGAGGTCAAATGGGAGTTATATTCCCTTTCAAGATTCTGCAGCAAAAATATATGATCAGTTTATGATATATGAAGATTTGTACTTATTTTATGATATACTTATATTATAAAATACATATATAATGATGATAATTACTAGTTTTTATGGTTCTTACATGTTAATGCATCATTAACGATATCATAGAGAGTATCATAACTCTGTCGTAAGACATACCGTTGTGTAATTAGTAATTTGTTTGACACTTAATGTACATTTTCTTACTTTTATGGGTCGAACTTTGTTTGTTGGATGAGGGAGCAGAAGGTTTGTTGGTGCTTTTTCTTTGTGATTCTATAAACTTACTCAAGTGATATTTTGACTACACAACTTTACTCATAATTTCAAAGTCCATGTGTTTTTGCTACTTTTACTGGTGTGATGATTCTGAATAGTTCTTTAAATGAAAACGTAGTGTCTTTGCATCTATATGTAAGAGGTCCCTATCGTTAAATATCATAGACTTATCTAAGACATTTTTATTTTGTTTTAGTTTTACAGTCACATAACTGACTTAATGCAGTTTCACAGGTTTTCTTTGTTAACTCTTTTGATTTGTCACAAATATCTGCAACTTCTGCTTTTCACAACTTCAATATCTTTTTGAGAGAAGAGTTTTCACCAGCAATGTGTGTGGTTCTGTGTGTGTCTGTGTGTAGGTATGTGTGTGTCTGCTCTTGTAGCTACACCCTCCACCCACAACTGTTAATGAAGGGTTTACAGACAGTGCAAATTGTTGAGTAATGAGCTGCAGGGAGGAATAATTTATGAACATAGCAGCACAACTAACTTCCTGCAGATAGACACACACACACGCACACGCACCAATCACACACACACACACACACTGTTTGCTGAGACAGATAAGCATGGTCCTAATAGACGGTAGTTATAAACTGTAACAGCAGCGCTGACAGAAGATTAAAAGGTTGATAACACATCCATCACATCTGTAAGGAACTACACCAAGTCAATACTCATGAATATATGAGTACAGAACTTGCACTATGCCATTATTCATTCAAATTCATTCATGCAGTTATATATTTAGGTTTGTTGTCCTCGGTACCCCCTCCAAGCTTTACCCAAATCTTCAGGGGATTGCATTTGCATATGATAATTTGTCATCTGCGATTCTGGCTGTATTGAATAGAACTACTTAACTCTAACCTGAAGTATAGAAAACATGCAAAACCATTTAATCACAATGAAAATTTGATAAGTACGATTTTTAACTCGCCTGTTTAACCCGACAGTTAACACACCATGAGGTGAGATTCCTCCTCCCATTTCCAGATAGGAGCTTTTTCCTGATAAGCATTTGCCATCGGGTTTCATGTCTGTTTGTCAGACTGAAAGTAATGGAAGCACCTACTGGGACATGAGGGTCTTGTGAAACTTCTTTGTCAACTCTGTGTTTGTTGGTGTGAGCTTGTGTAAAAAAAAAAAAAAAAGCAGTTGTCCGTGGGGAGTCAGTGTAGGTTTGGTGGGAACAAGGTGTTGGGAGGTTCGAGGGAGGTTTTATTCGGGGTGAGTCTGTGTCTCCCTCTCTCTCTCTCTCTCTCTCTCTCTCTCTCCCCTTTTGTCTGTTCTTTTCAGATGTGGGGTGTGGAGCCCGGAGATCACGGGCCCGTGCTCATACCTCTGCAGGGAAGTTCATTAAACCTTATTTACATTTGTGAGGCCAATCACACAGATACTTGAACCAAACAAAGACTGAACAGTGACGAACGTTGGTGATTCCACAAGACAGAGATCAGAACACCCCCCTGCTCACAACAGCCGGTTCGATAAAAGTGATTACGAATGTGAAAACCCTGTTGTTGTGGTAAAATGGGTGCTGCCTAAGGATTTATCAGATTATTATTTACGCATAACTGTACATGCAGAGCTGGGAATCCAGTCAGGAGAGTGCATGAAAACCCTGGACTGCAGAGACTTGGGGGAAATGATGTAGAACCACAAACAAACACAAACATCCCATAAACCTCTGAGGTGTTTTTACTGTCTTTGAGAACTGGACGGTCCCAGCTGTCTGGTTGAACTGGTTAAAGGTGTGTGACTATTGGTCAGCAAATACTGTCTGTTCAGTATATTGGTGTTAATAGAGAGGCCTGGAGGTGACACACATAGCCAGAGAAAATTGCTTCAACCATTTGATTTACATAACTTAATGAATTGCAGGATGAATCTGGAATGTATGACCCAAAAATGACTAGAAGATTAATGGAGTCCAAACTGCAGGGACCAAATAACTCATGGGATTTAATAACTGAACGGTAATTATAGTTCCAGTCTATAACATCATTTATTCGTAGGATCACAGATCATGTAAAGACGAGCGAGTTTAGCCTGATCTCAGAAAGTAAAGGAGCAGAGTGTGAGAGCTGGTGAGATGAGGAGGAAGAGAAACTACTTGAAGGAAATATTCTCAGAACAAGATTTCTTTTCTCTGAGTCACGTTGTGTGGGAGGTGAATGAGCTTGGGCACACGCACACGCTGTTCCATCATTATGTCTCAAAGATGTGAGACACTGACACGTTTTACTTAAACACAAGATCAGCTTCTTATTTCACAATAACATAAGCAGGCCACTGTCCAAGTTTTCTATAATTTCACACTCGACTATATTTATCAGACAGCAGGAGATGAAATGTGTTACAGATTAAATTACCTAGCAGTGCATAGCAGTGCAGCTGAAATGATTTTCTATGACTTAAATTATAGTAACTTTTTTGGACATACTACTTTTACTTCTAATTGTACTTTACTTAAAGTAAAGGATCTGAAAAAGCTCCCCACCCCTGCTATTTCTCCCATCACTGCAGTGAATTAAGTTCAGTTTAATTAATTTACTTGTCCTTCATTTGAGGTTATAAACAAAATACAAACAGATGATTCATTTCCATGCATAGAAACCTTCAAGCTGAAAGTCCCTGATGTGTCAGCCAGGTTCAAATTCACCTCGAAGCAGCGTCGTCTCCACCATGTGTTTTATCCTAAATGTCCTCTGACGTCCTCACAGTTACTGCTGATCTTTAAGGCATAAAACATGGAGTACCTGACGCTGCTTGGAGGTGAAATGGAATGTCAGGGCTAACAGACACTTGGATGACACCACAGGAGCAGTCTGGAGGCATTTAGATGGTTCTCTTGTTGTTGTTTTTTGTCTTGCGGGGGAAGAAGTGGTCTCCATTTATAACCTCCATGGTGGTGACAATGAGTAAAGTTGATTCTTTGGCTGAGCTATCCCTTTAATAAATGACTAAATGAACAATGTCTGTCTTTTGTCTGTAGGTTTGGATTCATGCTGCAAATGAGGAGGGATCTTTATGTTCATTTTTGAAAATCTCTCTTAGCCAAGTCAACTTTGATTCTGATCTGTAGAGTGGACGCAAGTGTGAGAAGCCGGGTTGAATAACCCGGTGGAGCGGTCGTGGTCCGCGGCCTCAGTCCAGGGGACGAGAACAAAAGATGGAAGATTTGAAGGATTGTGTCACATCCTCCTTCTGCACGATGACAACGGCGTGAGAAGTGTCCCGCGCTGTGATTGGTCGTCATGATGCAACAAGGGCGCTGATTGGCTCAGAGGTTGCCGCTCCGGAGTTTCATTTTGAACATAAATACCAGCAACATCCGGGAGGGTCGCTCCCAGAGACCAGCGGCTGTCAGAGAGGGAGGCCGCTGAGCTGCTGCTGCGCACCGTGGGTTCGATGATCCTGCACGACCCGCTTTACAGAGTTTACCTCCAGAACCACACGGTCACGTCCGGCCGGTTCTCAGGCTCCGTCGCCTTTTCAAATGTTCCCCGGAGCTAGCTAGCTGGTTAGCTTCCTTGGTTAGCTGGGGGATTAGCACCGTCCTGCTTCGCTTTATTGGACATTCAAACTCAATTCCCCCGCCGCCGCTGGATCTACACCCGCTGGACTTCCAACCATGGAGTCGGTGAATCTTTTCGACCAAGCCAGCCCCGTTAACACCGTTTTGGAAAGTAGGCCCGACACGATCCCCGGCCTTTCCTCGCTCTCGTCGCCGCACTGCAGGACTCTGTTCTCCCCCGGACCCGCGGCGGTGCTGTCCCCCGTCACCAACCTGGCTCTGGACATGGACAACCTAGCGGGACTCGGAAGGTATTGTTGTGTGCTTGTGTTGTTTCTTATGATCAAGCCTTGGGTCGGTGCTCAGTGCTCACGCCATTGTTTTTCCTGTTATGTGTTGTCCCCCCCCGCCCCCCCCCCCCGCAGCCTCTGTGATACCCCGAAGAGGAGAAAGCATGCCCGGCTTGAGAAGATTCCCTCCTTTGCCTCTGACGTCTCATCTGATGCTGGTGAGCAACCATGAAAAGCCATTGTCTGTGCTAATTGATGCCGTTACAAATGATGCCTTCGGGCCCAAAGCACCACTGATTCCCAGTCATGCATTTTAAGAATAACTTAAGATGTGCTCATGAGATATGGACTGTTACTCATGGTTCATTTCAGGGATTAGTTTCTTTTTAATTCCTCGCGCACACATGTCTTACATTATCCTGTTCCCTATTTCACATCGTGACTAATAACTCTTAACTTTAGAGTTCAGCCTGTTGGTGAAAAACAAGAAGCAACATTACTTTTGGGGCTTTAGGACCCAGCGATGGAGATCTTTAACAATTTGACATTTTTTTCCCCTAAACTATATTATACTATTCTTTTTTAAATCTTGATTGATAAAGTAAAACCATTGTCCCTTGCAGATCCAATTATTTAATGCGCAGCTACATTCATCCGACACGTACCACTGGTTTAAACTGGAACACGGTGAAGATTCCACCAGCCATGGGTCTAATCCACCAGTATTTTTTTTTGTTTGGTAGCCGGTATCGATCTCTGACCCCAGTCTTTCTCTTCAGGCCTGGGCATGGATCCCCCGAGCCCCATGGACGCTGTTGAAGTGGAGGACACGTAAGTTGCACTGTCCCCATCACGTCTGTTGCAATCAATCAGCCTGTGAGCCGTGCCCCTCAGATTATACCCCCCCCCCCACACACACACACACACACACACACACACACACACACACACACACACACACACACACACACCCTGGCCCTGGGCTCACAGCTGAACCAAGCACCAGTTTCTAATTTGTAGGATTATTGTTTTTACCGTTGGCTTTAAAACGAGAGGTTCACATGTTTTTACTAAGCAGATTAGCCAATAAAGGATGTTGGCTTAACTTTCTTTGTTTTTTAAAGCTAGGTGAAAATAACCCGTGGGCTCGAGTGTAACAGTTTACAACACTTTTTATTCTCGCCCCAAAAAAATTAAGCAAGTTGGATTCCTAAAGGGAAATTTATCCATTTTCTGGAGCTGATCAAAAGGAGATGGGGACATAGCACTTGTCCATAGCATTGTTATCTTCACTTACTCAGCTGCCTTATCTTGGGTGGCCCTTGTCTCAACTCTGAGTTTCTGCAGACATCTGCTGCCGTCTGATGTGCGAGTTCCTTTACAGCAGCATTTGGTCCCCAAGACCTCATTCACCCCCCCCCCCACAGCTGTTTGGTTGCTAGGAGGTTTCCTGGTTGGGGGGAGACATGACCTGCGCTTGGGTTTAATGATGGCCCATCCCCTCTGGGTTTTGGCACACTCTTCCTATACACTGTTATTTCAATAGTAAAGAGGGGGCAGGAGTTTTTTTCTGCATCAGGGCTATAGAAACGAGGGCACCCCCAGAGAACAACTGCCCTCCCTCCTTCTTCTCTGCATTGAATGGGACACGCTCCCCCTCGACAAACAAAGGACCTTTGCAGGACAGGGGCTGGCGGCAGTGGCTCCAGCAGGCATATGGTAGATTAGCTGATCTCGGCATCCCTTCCTCCCTGAGCTCTACACTCAAACTTATTTAGCATACAGGTGGGCAGCACTCCAGTGCAAAGACCACCTCTTGCTTCTGTGCACTCGCCCATCTAATCCAACCGTTCCTCTTGGATTCTCAATAGAGCCACAGGTTCTTTGTAGTTAATGGGCACACAGTGTCTGGACCGGCAATTAAGGCTTTCCGGCCTCTTTACAAAGTGGGTTTTATTACAAACGCCAGTTACTTTTCTTATTGGGCAGCTCTATCTTGAAACATTTCAACCATTACCTACCAATTCTGAATGGTTTCTCTTTTTTCCCCCGTTACAGATTTGAAAGGGCAATGCAACAGTCGAGCAGAGTTGTCAACGAGTAAGTTGCTTTCCAGTCAATATTCCAAAATCATTAGGCTGTAACAGTGCCCCTTATTTGAGTGACATTAGTCTCCATGGACTATTTTACAACACAAACCTAAATTGTTTATTGATTTTTTTTATTTGTACTGAATGCTTCTCCTTTCTATCAATTGCAGGAGGCTACCAATTCGAAGAATCAACTCATTGCCAGTATGTGTGATATTTGCTTTTGGATTTTATTTCTCACTGATGTTCCGGGTTGGATGATTCTGTCAGATTATTGCCTGTTTGATTATCAAGCATCCAGATCACTTTAAATTGAATCTCCAAATTTACCTTCAGAAGTACAGATTGACGATTCAGTACACAGGAGTATAAATATCAAACTTGCAGCTGGGTCTGGGAACAAGATTTAGTTTTCGACTGTTATTGCTAATCGTCCTCCAGTGTCCAACCTCAGCAGAGCAGCTTTTTAACCAAGTCTCTCTTCTCCTTCCCTCTCAGCTCCAGCTCCTGGGTTTCAGTCCATCACTGAAGGGACAGGAAACTGATTCTCACCGCTATGGAATATTCGGACAACAACCCTCCCACATAAATGCCGCCAGCTCGTCCTATCAACTCGACAACAAAGAAAACATGCCGGAGGTCAGTGTTGTTGTTTGCGTTCACTCCACTACCGGACATCACCTGCAGAGACATGTTTTGTAGCAAGTAGATATTGACCTATGAATGAATTTAATTATAGAGTAGTTGTTGGCAATGCTTCCTGGAAAGTGTTTAGCATTAACCTTTTGTCTGTGTTTCCAGGAGGGCTTTGAATTCAAGAAACCAACCAAACCAGTGTCGCGGTGTCGACTGCGCTCCTTTCACGGTGGACAGTCTAAGGACGCCTTCGCTGGCCGCCCCAGCTCTGCACCAGCGCTCATGGTATGCCAACACCTGAAAGGTTGCTTTCCATCTTTGGTTTAAAACCTGCGTCTAGAAATATTCAACTTTTCTCCTCTCCCCTCTACTTTGTCCAGTTTTCTTCACCTCCTCCAATCCAGCAGCTGGACTTTTTTGACTCCAGCCCCGTGTTCCGGAGACGCTCCTCTGGCAGCTCTCTAAACGAGGATGATGATGATGGATTTTTTGGTGTTCCGGATGACAACATGGAGGTGAGATCCCGTAACTTTAAATAACTGAATTCACTCTTATAGTTTTACTATAAGAACCACACGATTTCTCATTTATAACATGTATAAAATTCGTAAAATCTTGTCTTTGCAATATTTTTCTGACATCTCTTTCGCCTACAGAACGACTCTGGGATGCCGATGGGAATGGCCAGCTTGCTCACCGCCCCACTGGTTTCTGACAGTCCAGGAGAAGACTCTGTAAGTCGATGCACTAACACAAGTTCTCTGTATATAAATCTGAGGAGAATTCCAGGAGCAAAGCGGTGTCACTTCAGCAGCATCAAACATGCGATTTTATCTCTAAAATAGAACCAACAGCTATGGCAGGATTGTCTTTGTGTTGCGTCCACTTTCATTCATCAATCTAAAAGCTGATAATGTCATAATCTGTCTCCTGTAGCCTGTGATTCGCTGCCGGCCGCGGAGCTTGTTTCGCTCGCCCTCCATGCCCAGTCCTCTCTCCCGGCCCTGTGCCAAGCGCCCCGACTGCCCCGGAGACGATATCACGCCGGTCAGGGTGAAACGCCGACGCAGCCTGGCAGGCACACAAGTCACCTCCCTGGAGCAAAACCCAGAATCCCCACGAATGGTGAGTCATCACTGCACTCTTACACCTGCATGAAGG
Organism: Pleuronectes platessa; assembly: GCF_947347685.1. Lineage (NCBI taxonomy): Eukaryota > Metazoa > Chordata > Actinopteri > Pleuronectiformes > Pleuronectidae > Pleuronectes > Pleuronectes platessa. The sequence goes on along the minus strand of NC_070636.1, from coordinate 3,275,152 downwards.
CAGCAGGACACTAATTCTACTAATTAACAAGTAGAAATGATAGAATAGTGTCTTTGTAGATTTACAACAAAAGCACAATTTGCATCTTAAAAAACGTTTGCTGTCTCTTGCCTTCTTTGTGGCAGTGGAAAAAAAAGTATTTCTTCTTCTGAGACCATTTTCCTGGTTTTTAAAGAAGGTTTCAAAAGACCAAATTTCTGGTCAACTGTCTTCCTAAGTCTCTCCCTCGTCTCCTTCCAGGGCTGCTCGTCGTTCCAGAGATCCAAGTCCTTCTGTCAGACCGACATCGAGAAGGTGCTGGACAGTGAGGACAGCTCTAATGAGCTGATAGGAGATTTCACCAAGGTGAGGAAGTCTGAAGAGCCTCCTACTGTTTTCTTAACACTGACTTTAATTATGTGAAATGAGCCTGTCTCACCCCATTTCCTTCTTTAGCCTTTTGTATTACCCACCGTGGAAGGCAAACATCAAGACCTCAAGTACATTACCCCAGAGATGGTGAGTAGTTGATCTTGGCTGCTCTTCTCTTTGCCCTGACGACAAATTCTCAGTGTTTTACTGCATGTGATTTCACATATAAACAGAACTGATGTGTTTGCTCTGGTCTTCAGATGGTGACCGCTCTGACTGGCCAGTTCAACCATCTAGTTGAGCGAGTGATCGTCATCGACTGTCGCTACCCCTACGAGTTTGAGGGAGGTCACATCCAGGTGAGTCTACATATGCTGGCACGTTCCATTTACTGTTTATAAAAGGGCCAAATAGAGCTACAACCAAATGTTCCCATTAAAAATAAATGAAAGATCGAGCGCTTAAAAAAAAAGGTTGCCATTAAGACCTGGTGGTCAAGTAATGAACTCATTCTTCCCTGCTATTGAATGTCTCACTTGTAGGGATTTGATCGGGTGTAAAAGTGGAGAAAGGACTCATCGACTGTAATAAACTGAGTGTTGGTTTTCGTCTGTTGTGTCAGGGAGCGCTGAACCTGCACCAGGAAGAGCATGTGGAGGATTTCCTCCTCAAGACCCCAATCCTCACGTCCTCCCTGGAGAAACGAGTCGTCATCGTCTTCCACTGCGAGTTCTCGTCGGAGCGCGGCCCTCGAATGTGCCGCTTCGTTAGGGAGCGAGACCGCGCCTTGAACGAATACCCCAACCTCCACTACCCCGAGCTCTACATCCTCAAAGGCGGATACAAGGAGTTCTTCCCTCATTTTCAGGTGAGCTTATCTTTTGAGATTGCACTTGGGCTTTTGGCTGCTGTGATATGACATCCTGTTTATATCTGACTATCTGGAAACATGAGACTGCAGAGCATTGTAGCACAACTGGAACACCTGTGTTCATTAACCATAGTTCATTGTCTCACTAAGCACAGCTGAACTACTGCTGATGTTGGGATTCAGCTGTTATTTCTGCATATCCCACAATCTATTCAATCTAAGGCGATAATAGAGTTGCCCATGCACAAAGGCCCCTCTTAGATTCTGAGTGACAGGTACACGGACTAAAGGGAAGTGAAAAGTTACTTTAACGTGGAGCAACCAGCCTCAAGAGGTGTAACTTTAAAGCTTGTTCTAGATCCTTGAATCATTATCTAGGACTTAAGAGCCTTCCTCGATCTTTTAGAATGTCTCAATGTACGTTAACAAAAAGGCTTGTAAGAGGAAAGGATTTTTCTAGTTGGATGAACATCCCTCTCACACGTTGATGGACTAAGTCCTCGTGGCTGTCCTGCTCTCTGAACCTGTCTCATCATCTTCCTCTGCAGTTGCAATGTGAACCTCAGGCGTACCGGCCCATGCACCACGAGGACTTCAAGGAAGACCTGAGGAAGTTTCGCCTGAAGAGTCGCACCTGGGCCGGGGAGCGCAGCAAGAGAGACATGTACAGCCGCCTGAAGAAGCTGTGAGCGCCTCCCCAGCTGCCTCAAACACTCTGCCACCCCCGACCCCCCACCCACCCCCCCCCCACCTGAATGGACTGCAAAATGCAAATTTCTCTCAGAGCCTGAGGTCTCGCCCCACCCACACGGACATAATGATTCTGGAATCGCACCAACAAAACTGGGATTTGAAGTCTCAATTATGTCATGTAACTATCACCAGTTGTTATTTATGCAAATGTAGAGACGTGAAATGATGAACCTTGCGCCTGAGGACTTCTTGGTTCAGTGCAGAGTTGAATAAGATGATCTGAAGCACTGATCTTTTATAAACACTTGGACCTACTGCCGGTTTTACCTTTTGCATGACGCTGACGTAAGAAGCACCGATCACTGCCTGGTGCAGAACAAAACCATTCTGCCAAACCTCACGTGTCTTCAGTCTCCTCACTGGGTTTAATGTTTTACTTTCACTGCCTTCTTCATTTTCCACCTTATTTTAGCACTTGAATCAAAAACCTAAAATGGCGAGGTGCTTTTTTGATACTGCTTTTTGAATATAACTTTTTAATGAATTTTATTCGAAACCCCTCCCCCCCCCCATTTGGACATTGGTTGAAAGCGCGACTCTCTCTCCAGACGTCACAATGCGTATTTCAACTTTCAAGACATTTTGTAAAAGTTAGATTCATGCAGAGCTGTTTACTTCCTGATTGGTTGCAATATTTGTTTTTGTTTTTTTATTTTCTCAGTCAGAAGAAACCAAAGCAAACAAGCTTCCTGTTAACTTTGCAGTGAGATTTTATTTTTTTCCCCCAATGCTGCAGGTCGGCAAGTGTGAGAGGACTTTTAATCTTGAAAACACCATTTTGTTGAGCTTTGAATCTCTTTTTTTAAATGTAAAGACTGTTTTGGTTCAGGCTCGTGGGGGAGCCGCTGAAATAAAGACCCAATGTGCGTTCAAAGAGGATGTCCTGTATGTTGTGTTTTCTTAGGTAGGACTGGGTACAGGTAATTGAAAGATGAGTTAATGGTATAAGACTGTAGCCACCAGACATTTTGAATGTTGTCCATTTTACAGCCGATGGTGTAAAAATGTGTTTTTTGCGGAAAAAAAGCTAAACATACATATGAAAATCTTATACTGCCGATATATGACTATTTAAACTAAGTAAATGTAAGACTCACAAGTTTGGTACTAGGTGATACAAATGTATTTTACATGACACTGGAATTATTACCAAGCCCTGTTCCTTGATTCAGCTTTATATCAGTGAACTATACAGATAAAACTCGTGAACATTCTCTTGCTCCTGGTTCTCAAATGTGAGGATTTGTCACTTTACTCTGTTGGTTCAACAAATTTGAGCATTGTAAACATTCAAACGTACGATTTGTTATGGGATCTGAACGTGTCTTTCCGGACACTTTATAAATTAATAATTGTTAGAAACGAACTGGAAGATGAGATCCTAATGAAAATCATACTTTTTAGTCCACATTTAAACCAAACCTATGTTTTATGAAAGTTGAGTGTAAAGCTGATAACTGGTCTCTCATGTTGGACTCAGTCAAAGCAAACACAATTTTCCACAAGTCTAAGAATAGAACGTGTGCCGTTGTGTTTGGTCTCCGGCTCTGTGCAGCTGGGACACAGGTTTTTCCTGCACACAGACACATACAGCACTTCCTGTGATTTCAAATTCTCCCGCTGCAGTCGATGATGGGAGTTTCTGATCTGCTGCAGCAGCACGTGACCACACACACACACACACATTCCTGTGCGCTGAGGGAGTGGCTCTGGGGAGGCAGCGCCTGACAAGTCCTGACAGGAGGGTAACTGTTCTGCTGCAGGAGGGAAAACAATCCGTGTGCTGTGATAACGTGACTGAGCTGAGAGGTTTAAAAAAGCACAGCTCCCGCCCCCTGTTCCCTCCTGGCATTCGGCCAAAGTTTAAAATCCGGCAGTTTCCCAAGCAGCCATGTGGCTCTGGCAAAGAGGACGAGTCTTTGTGCGCCGGTGGACGTCTGAAGACTGAGTTCAGGCCAACAGTGTCCAGCTGAGAGAGTCTGCTGGTCGTCTTGTGAACACATTTAACTGAAAGATTATATCATTAGATCGAACACAGCCGGGACATTTAGCAGCCTTTGAATACAAGCTTCCGTTTTCCATTTCAACAGTCGGATTTCAAATATAGATGAGTCTTCTGCAGACCCCCCCCCCCCCCCCCCCCCCCCCCCCCCACCCCCCCCCCCCCCCCCCCCCCCCCCCCCCCCACACACACACACACACCCAAAGAAAAGATTACACACACTCAAACTCATTCAATTAGGAGCCGGAGATTCAAGTATTCAAGCCAATATAAAGGAAACACCAGGAAAGATGCCAGAGCGACTAGAATATACATTTTGAGTTCGGCGAGATGCTTGTGCTCAAAGTTAAGCCCGACCCCCTTCGGTATGAAATCATTTCAAAACAACAATTTGACATCGGCACAAGATGGCCGACATGCACATCTTGGATTTTTTTGGCTTCAGTTCTGGATAGTGTGATGAAATGGAGATATTTCATATGGACACAGCAGGTAACAGGGTCATGGTTTACTTTAATTAATTCCCCTTAAGTAGCATTTGTAATCAGTGTATAAACACTTTATAACACTATATCATCAGCAGATATTTGCGTATATTGATAAAATTGTTAATAACTACTGTGTGCAGCTGTATGCACTAAATAATTTGGTATTTTATTATAAACAGTTTTAGACGAATAGAGTATATCTTCATGGGAGAAATTAGAATTTTGAACATTTGCTGCTATAAATCATATCAACATGTTTGTATACTGATACACATGAAATAAAAAAGTAAAGATAAGATATGTTTATGGGATCGTATTGCTGATCTACTGAATTAAAGGACATGGACGTCCTCTGATGGTTTGCAGCTTTGTACATTGTGTTACTTTCTAAAACAAGAGAATTCATCCTGATGCAAGATGATGGAAAACCTCCATCTCTCTCTAAGTGATCAACGCCAAGAGAACCTGGCAGATCTGCTCTCAAACCTCCGACCACCACGCCCTTCATATATCACCAGCTCTACTGTGTGAATCCACCTCCTCGTCCCAGCCTGTCCTGATGCACACCCCCTCTCCCCGGGGTCCTGCAGGCGGCTCTGAGCAGAGAATAAGCTCCAGCCTGGGTGTCACCTGTAAACCTGCTGCTTGCTGTGACCTGTTGACACTGACTGACAAACTGACAAGTCAGCCTGTAAAACAAGGTTCTCACAAGCAGGCGAGGCTGCTGCACAACACTGTGGTTTCAGGGGATGGGTGGAGGAGGTGGTGCATTTAACTTCCTGTTTTTGTGCTTTTGAGGATCAGAAACTCGTGATCTACATTGTTCCCTCTTCTCAGATTGTGTGTTTGCTCTCTGCACCTCCGGCCTGCAGACAGAGGATGTTTTCATTTCCTCAGACAGACACAAACACAGCTCGGCGGCCGGCAGCGTGTTGTCGTTAGTTTCCTTTATTTCAAACCGGCGGGCCTCGCCGTCATCGCTCCACGCTATTGGCTGATCGCTCTTCACTCAAATCCTGTTGTTGTTCTTGTTCTGCTTCTTCTGCAGAAAGAACTCGTGACTCATAGTTCAGAATCACTGAGACCTGCTCAGACTCTTCCTGTGAGCAGCCGCACATCCCTCACGCTGATCCACCTCGTGTGACTGCTGCACTGAACCTCCAATGGAAACTCTGTGAAATCAGGCTTCACTTTCACAATGACACTACACACAGCTATGTGGCTAATAATTACCTGCAGAGACCTGGCCTCATTCAGAGCGATGACTGTAAACCAGCCTGGGTAATCATTACACACAGGGCGTGTGCTGCAGAAACAATGCTCAACATGTATTCTGATGAAACGACTAAAGGCTGAACACAAGCCTGGAAATCCTGTACAACAATCTGGCAGTTAAAAAAACATGCATTCAATCTAGTTTAACTTTGTCCTGACCCTACAATCCTCTACATACACAGGAGTAGTGGAAAGTTACTTCTACTCAAGCACAGTGCATGTACATTTAAAAATCTGAGGTACTTGTACTTCAGGATTTGAGTTTCCTTGTTCCGGACCAGCAAGATCTCTGTCTGGGGATGTATGTGGAATGCATCATGTCTCGCAAACTGTTCATCTTATCGGCTTCATGCTTGGTTTGTGTGTAGTTAATGGCCCAGAGAAGTGTTTCAGAATTTGGTGCAATTTGGACATGTGATATGTTAATATGAATGACATGAAGATGGTAATCTTCATGGTAGCAGTCAGTGGAGGACGGGGTTGAACATTTCTTCTGCACCAGAGACTGTTTATTTAAAACATCGACACACAACATCCAGCACAAAAACAATCAAAAAGTCACAGAGCACTGTAGAGCTGTTTATTCTGTAATAATTCTGAAGTAGCTCCGGAGGAATCAGGTTTACAACAGGCACAGCATTAGTCCGGATGCTTTTTTGGACATTTATGAAAATGTTATCGTCCAGATTTGGATTTTGAGAGGACAAACCTCCAGATAAAAGCTGGTGGTCACACACACGTCATTGCTGAAGCCAGTGTTCCCACTGATATGAAGTTCTTACCCAGTTATCTCTCTCCCCATATAAAGGCAAAGAGCTCAGAGAAAAAACATCATAACTAGAGAGACTGAGAAAAAACTGAACTTCAAAAAAGCCCAAAATAAATCGTCTGAACACTCATAACTCTGTATTTTCTCATAAATAAAACAACACCATTGTTTACGGTGGTGCTTCTTCAGGTGCTTCTTCAAAGACTGGACCAGAACCTCCTCCAGACCCACGTCCTGTAGTGGCCAGGCGGACGCCATCACGTCTGTCCCACACTGGCCCTTCTTGAGGTCCCTCACCACAGCAATGTTGAGCCCCTCCATCGTCTTGATGGTTACTCGTGTGATGTAGTCGTCCCATTGCTGGGAGTCGTCTGTTGGGACCACCACTCCACACCCGGTCAGGACCTTCTGTGTCAGGAGGGCCACGAGGTCCCGGGTTGTCCCGGTGTCATCGGTCTGGGACGTGTCGCTGGTCGTTGAGTTTCCCATCAGTTCTGTGTAAAGAGAACTCTCTCTCTCTCTCTCTCTCTCTCTCTCTC